>NC_133822.1:61154737-61457767 GCF_047830755.1 Zonotrichia albicollis
AAAATGGGCACTGTACTATGTAATCTGGAGCTAAAGAAAAAAAAACACTGCTGGAATAAAGGGGAAAATTAAAGTGAAAAATACTACTATGGCTTAGGTTTAAATTAATTTTTCATAGCATATGATTAGACTTGAATATCTGATCCTCTTCTATTAGGAAAATGAGTATGTGATTGATGGAAAGTGAACATTTTAATATACACCCCACCTCTCCCCCCACCAATATCTTGGCAAGATACTTTTCTGGGTTCTCTGAATTATCTTCTGCCCCAAAGCATATTCATAAATCATTCAATGTTGATGTAAAAATGGCTGGTTTCCACAGAGGCCCTGGCTGGTTTCTGAGGCCCTGGAATGACACTGTAGAATGTTTTATTAAATAAAACTTGTTACAGATTAATCAATCTGAAAAATTTAGGTCTTCATTCTAAAAGGATCACTGAAACGCTTGCTAACCTTGCACAGACAGTGGAAATGACTATCTATTCACACAGCTTCATCAACTTATCAATTAAACTTCAAAAAGTTAACAGAAAGTAATTTGCTGAAACTCACTGCTATGGGATAGTATCTGGACACACTGGGAGAACTGTAGTTTAAAGAAAAAATTTAAAATCTTTAAGGAAATATTTCTTATTATTGTGATTGTACCAATGTCTTAAATAGCTTTGAGTCCTTTATAGGAAAGAAGTTCTGGAATTTTATTTCTTTATTTCTTTTCCAGAGTTTTCTAACTCCTTACATGGTAGAAATAATAGCTCTCTCCCTAGACAGCTATTTTGGAAGAAGATCTAGTGAACACTGTACACAGGGTTTTGTACAGTGTACACGACAAAGCTCTTAGCAACCAATCTATGGAGTTCCAGGAAAATAATCTGAATTCCACAGTTCTACCACAATATGCCCTATTGAGGTTGAGAGGAACTCATACCCTAGGATGAGGAAGAAACACTGCAGACTAAACTCCATTTCTTTACACAGTCAAGAAAATATCACCAATTTCAAAGGGATTTTCAGAGGGATTAAAATAAAAAAAAATCTTTCTAGTAAGTTTATAAAGAGTAAGAGGAGTTGAATGAGAGAGAAAAACCTTCTGGGAAGAAAGAGAAGTTCATTGTAAGACAGTAGCAAAGGAAAAGAGTAGAAAAGAGTAATAATATGATGACCAGAGAAGAATAGGGAAATCTAAGAGATGGCAGATAACAGAAAAGAGAAGTGAATAACAAAACCAGATCAGAAAATTGCATATTTTAAAAAAATATTATTTTTCTGTTTATTTTATCGGCATATACCTGTAGAAAAAAACCAAGTTCTATTTTACTGATAGATAATGGGAAGACAGAGTAACTAAACTCTCCTCAGTTCAGTTTCCTTTATGAGCTCACAGCATTTAGTGCAGTGTAGCTCCATGGCTGCAGTTCTTATGTGCTAGGGCAATGATTAAAGCAATGAAATTTAGCAAACGCCCAGGGGGAATCTGCAAAAGACCAAGCGACTGAAGCCTTCTTTCCCAAGCCTTATCCAAGGCTTAATCACAAATATATTTTTTCTTTTTTTTTACCTAAGGTACATTTTTCTAGTATAACTAATGAATTTCTAAGTGCTTGATTGATTCCTACAATAAACCATGCATTCATTTTGCAAATGTGGTTGGGAAACAATGTATAAAAGCATTGTCTGGAGAAAGAGAAATTGTTCCTGACACTTTTTTGTACCAAAAGGGGACTATATTACCCCACATTTCAGCTAACACATCTTACCAAAATTTAGAGAGGCTTTACTTGGCATTTAATTTAAATTGAAATTATTTTCATTTAAAGAAATTATTTATCTACATTCAAAAGCAAAAATAGTAATTTTAAAATATAAATAGTATTTGCAAATAATTCAGCACTTTCAGGTCTGTATTTTTATTCTGCAATTATGTCATGAACACTCTTTAATTTCTCTCTAAAATCTTTCTGTATATCTTATTTTCTCATGATTGCATCCTGTTTATAAATCACATCCACCCACTTACAGTTTTCACTTTTTTTTGAAAATAGCTTAGTTTTATAGCACCCACCATTTCCTGATGTAATGTGTTAATACTATTCTTCAAATTTTCAACTGCAGGTCTGCATAATCCTTTTCAAAACATCCCAGAAGTAACCAGTTAATTATTTTGAAATTAATTCTGAGTAGCAGGTACAAAACATTAGCAGTTTGCTCTGTAAGAGGAACACTTTTAATTCTTTTATATTCATTAGCATTTCAAAACCCCGTCAAGAATCTTTGATATCTTTTCCCCTCTTCCTCCTGTTTCCCCAGTAATTTGTTGGTATGGCACGCTTGCTAAAAGGAAGCAGAGCATTTGACTGAGACTTTCTCAGAGTATGGCAGTCTCACCCTTCTGAAAGGCTGACCCTAAATCAAGAGGCAGTAAGGAGGACCCAAAATTGCAGAAGCAGCAAGTTGCAAATGGTAACATGCGGAGTTTTTCCATCCACATCCCCTGATGTGGATGTAGCTGGGTGATGGTGAGAAAGAGGTTGGGATGGTAAAAGGCAGAGAAGGAAGGGCAGGAACAGCTTTCACAAGATCAAGACAATGCATCCAGTTTTAAAACACTCTGCTACAAGAACTCAAGTCCTTCTCTCTTTCGAAAATAAATAATTCAGCTAGAGGGAAATTTTATAGCATTTTTCTTTTTAACTAAAATATCAAGTTTCCTTGCTTCACTCACATTAAATTCCCATTGTAATCACTTGGCATTAAAAAGAGTGGGGTCCTAGCAGTTTTTCCTGAGAAGCAACAAATAGCAAAAGCCACCTTGTATGAGTGAACAGAAGCACACAACAGCAAAACACGCTGCGATATTTTCTGAAAAAATACTGCAAATATTGCCATTTAAAAAGATGAGAACCCTGACCTGTCTTAAAGTTCAAAGCCAGTTACATGCATTATTACTTTAACATCCAGATGTTTTCTGTTTTAATCAGATTTTGATGATTTGATGCAATCTCTTTAGTGAAAGTCTGGAGAATTAAAATCTGACACTGAGCTGCTTAAGACCTCAAGCCCAGTTACTTGCCAGAAGAGTGACTAGAAAGTTACTTTTAAAGATTTTAGTTTTGGTTTTTGCCTAGCAGAAAAAGAATTTTGTAGTTTCATGTCTTGTATATTTGGGGTTTGTAGAAATTCTGAAAACTCAATTTTACAGAGTATTGCTCCACTGAAAAGACTTCACGATGAATTTTAATAGCAAAATATATTAAAATATTTTTTGCATAAACATGTTATGACATGAATTTCATGAGCCTCAAAAGGGTTCCAACCTGTTCTGGCTCCAGCTGATCTTGCAGACAGCAATAAAAGACAATCTCTGAAGTACAAAAGATGTTATCCTGAAAAATTATAAATAAACATATTTTCCCTTTCTTTACCCTGTAGATCCAATAAGCTGGTGTAAAAATATAGACCTTGTGCTACACCTTGAATCTGAGAGTGAACCACACTTGCAAAGGGCCCACATAAATGTTTGAAAAATGTAGATATTTGGCTTAGTAAGAAGTATCTGACTACTGAACAAGAGAGGAGCTAAATTTAAAAATCAGGTTGTAGATGGAGAAGGGTCAGTAAACAATTTTTTATTTATGGAAATTCTAAATCTGTGTAGCTTTGTGCTGATCTTTTTCCTATTTATGAAATATCATATGTTCAGTAATAAGGTGTGCAGTAGTGTAGAATCTTTCATTCAAGAATCCTAAGTATTCAATAGATTAATTAATGTCACATCTTGATAGCACAAAACTGAAAATTCTGAAAAGAAAAGCAGATTTCTAGTAAATTCTAAACATCTCATTTGAATCAACATGGGAATAGAGCCCCAAATACTGTATGTGAACCCTCTTGAATTTGAACATCCTTATAATGAGAACTATTTTCATTTTCCTTCAGCTTCCTGTACATAAATATGGAAGCTGATTCCTGTTAAATATTTCCACTGTTAATAAATTCTGAACAACTTTCCTGCCTCTTTTTATTCTTTACTTAATTTGTTACCTTGAAAACTATCCTCAAAGAAAACTGAGTTTTATTTAAGGGCTTAAACTTTGTTTAGTAGAATACAACTCTGTATAGCATCTCTTCTTTCCATGCTCTGTATAATTTTGCATTTCCAAAGGATTTTATGGACTGTGTACAGTTCCATGCTTCAGAACTCAGGCACATAAGCAATAGATAAGGGTTTTCCTAATGAATATCTTAGGTATGGAAATCCTTCTCACTTTTGCTTTTTATGTGTCATTGGTGCTGCTAGGAAGACTGACAGCCTTGCTCAGTTCCAGTTTCAATGTCAGTGTTATTTTCTGGTTGTGGATTATTAAAACACTTTTTTAGCACTGAAGCATCTAAGAAATGTTAGCTGCATTCTTGCTGTATGATGAACCTGCACACACAGCTTGTCATGTAGTCATGACTGTGGTGTCTAGTACAGCACTTTCTAAACTGCATTAATTAATATTTCACTTAAATTCAGTTACATTACAGCTACACAGCTACATCACTGCTACTGTCACAGTTACCTTCTATTCCTTCCCTTTTTTCCGTTTATCATGAGGACAGCCAAGGATCCTCTTGCAGAATACTGTATTGGGCCCCTTGTGATAAGGACAATTTACCATGCTTCTCAACATTATGTAAGAACTCATTCATCAGTATTTTGGCTGCTAGGAAAATATTTGTATATGAAACAAATTTATTTGCTACATTATCTCTGGAAAAATTAAATATAAGGAAAAGTTAAACACAATAAATAAAAAATTACAGCATCTGTTTATACTGTTGTCTGAACAAAACATATCAAAACCCAAGCTGCATGCTGCTATTAGGTTTTTAAAGGACAGTTCTTGCTCTGTCCTTGCTCAAATAACAGCCTTGCATGACAGCAAAATCACAGCAGCCGGTCTGTGAGCAAGAGCTTAATAATGTGTATTGTCCTGTGCTTTCTAATCTGTCGTGGTTCAGATTAGTTTTAAGAACATATCAAAGTAAATTACAATAGCATTCCTAAGAATGGGGGGAGGTGTTTATTGTTTGTTTGCACGCTGTTAAAATGCTTTAATTGGTTTCAGAAATCTGTTGACATAAATTAATTCATTTTGTTATGAGGCTTCTAAAAATAGACTGAATTACCTTGTACACTTCTATAGTTAAGCTGAGGATGTTATATAGTGAATACATACAATACTTATTTTGCAGCTTACCAGGCAAAAGCTTTGTATTACAGACACACACACACATTGTCTGTGCACCTTAGAGGGTTGCATGTACTATGAATTAATAAAAAACAGTAAAGACTTGTTTTGTATTGAAACGCCAAACAATCTGGGACAAACTGCAAAATACAAAGTAAAACCTATAATGAAAGCTCTAGTCTAACTCACAGTTTATGCTCCAGTCAAATTATAGCATAATTTAAACAGAAAACTGGTGCAGTACATTCAGTGGAATTTCCATTTAGCTCTTTGCTATGACTGGGAGTTTATCTGGTAGGTGACTTCCCAGACAGTGCCTGCTGTAGTGCCCAAGTTAACAGCTTCGAAAAGAAACCCAGCAACAAAAGATTCTCACTTGTACTGCACATATGTGGTAAAAGTAGCATTGGGACTTCCCTAGGCTATAAATATAACTGGGGGATGGCTGGGGATGGCAGAACGCCAGTAAATTTTGCTTCCTTAGTCTCAGAGTACTGGGTTGTGCCGTGATGGTAATTGAACTACTACTAAAAAGGAATGTTTCAGATTTTCAGTATACCTAAATAGAATTCATTCACATCCAAATTAATAACCCCAAGCAAAATATTTGTCAGAAAAATGCAAATCCACTTAAGATCTAAGACTATTTTTGCATTTTTTGAGGCTCGATATTTCTCTTCCAACAGAAACTGCTGCTAAGGCTGCTTATTTTTAAAGCAAAAAATGGGAAAGCTTTTGAAAAACATGAAAACACAACTCTTCAAAAGCATGCTTGTTTTCCCCAGCAAATGGGGAGATATGAACCGCTCTCACATTCCTCCATCTGAAAGCCTGCAGCCTTTTAACACAGTGCTGTGCACTCTGATGCTCTTTTGGTCTGTGTGCAGGGTGAGCAGGTGTGGTATCACCCTCCAGGGGGCAGATAAATTTTTGGGGTTAGAAGGGACCTTAAAGATCATCTAATTCCAGCACCAGCAGGAACACCTTCCACTAGACCAGGCTGCTCAGAGGCACATCCAGCCTGGCCTTGAGCACTGCCAGGGATGGGCCAGCCACAGCCTCCCTGGGAAACCTGTGCCAGTGCCTCGCCAGCCTCCCAGCGCAGAATTGCTCCCGAGTATCCAATCTGAAGGGTAGTTTCAACTACCCTCTGCCAGTTTAAAGCCATTCCCCCTTGGCCTGTCACTACTTGCCCTTGTATAAAGTCCATGTCCAGCTTTCTTTTAGGCCCCATTCAGGAAGTGAAAGGCAATCTCCCTGAAGTCTTCCCTTCTCCAGTCTGAGCAACCCCCACTCTCTCAGCATGTCTTCATAGGCAAGGTGCTCCAGCCCTCTGAACATCCTCATGACCCTGCTTTGGCCTCAGGCTGACAGATCCACATCCACACTCCAGATCCACACCCACAGAGCTGGATGCAGTTCTCCAGGTGGGGTCTCATGAGAGCAAAGAGGGAAAGATTCACCAGCCTTGAACTGCTGGTCCCACTTCACCGGTACAGCCCAGGAAAGAGGCTGGCTAGCTCAGGATATGGTTGGCAAGCAGGTAGAAAAGTCATTCTAAGGATAATTGCACATCAGCTCAGATAAGACCCTAGAGCTCAGGAATGCAGGAAGAATCCCAGTGAGCTCCAGAGTCACCACTTTCAGAACCTGTTCTGTCAGCTGTTACTGGAAGGCAATTCCCAAGGGTGAATTGAGTGGAGGCACCTTACAGCATTGCAAAACAGTCAATCCCAAATCTATCTTCCCAGGGTAGATGTAGAGGAATAGAAGGTTGCCAGGCTCAGAGCTCACCTGCTCCAGGATGTGAATAGCTGCAACATCTGTGCTGAGATTTGTGCTGATTGCAGGGGGATACAGAAGTCTGCAGCTTGCTGAGCCACACACTTAGCTCAAGGCTTTATGTATGGGGTGTATATATAGCTGTCAACTTACTTTTCAGCAAAGTTATGGGGGTTAGTCTTTAAAAATGGGTAGAGAAGTCTCCTGCATTGAGGGATAGATATGAGGAAGACCCCCTGTGAGGATAAGCACTGCTGGCAGAATAAGCCACTTATGTAATTTTGAACATGAAATTGAACATGGAATCTTTTTTAACAGCTTTGGCATTAGAAGTCTGGGGGATGAGTGCAGCAGGGAGGCTGGTGTGTCACCTGAAGACTGGTGATATACTCTGAAGGTCTTCAGAAAGGCTGAATGGTTCCATGAGACAATTTTTGGTACTTCATGGTCTTCAGATTCCTTTTACAGCCATCAAAATATTCTCAAGCATGCTGTATTTAGAGAAACAGAGACTGTTTCAAAGGGACTAATTATCAAATATGCTGTTTTCCCTGAAGCTTGTTTCAGTTCATGATGCTCTTTGGGGATCAGGAGAACCTACATGTGAGGTTTAAATATAACTGCAGCCACATTTTCCAGGTTCTTCTTTGGGGAGTGAATGAAACTGCTTCAGAGAGGCAGGTGTATTCTCCTAGGACCAAACAGAGCATTTGAAGGGGAATAAGTAATTCTGCTGTCCTCTAAGTGTTTTACAGCCCTCATTCTTTTGGGTTAAGGCTATTTTAGATAGAGGAGCTGGCAAGAAAAAGTATTTAAACATTTGTGGAAAGGCTTTATAGGAGGAGTATTCTTTGTCAGATTTTATTTTGATCACTAAAACTGTGAATTTCAGGGAAATTAAAAGACTTGAGACATTTATCCACACCACCTTATTGAGAGTTTAGACAGCTTTGGAACCAAGGTTACACAGATGCAAGGCAAGTAGTGGCTCCAGGACATTCTTTCATCAACTGTAATGATATCTGAAGAGATAGGGAAAAAAAGAAAATTTAATGTTGATGGACACAACTTCACCATTTTCTTCAAGTTATTCTAGGTTCTTCATGGGTTATCAGTTTCCAAACTAAAGCTGAATTCTTCTATGTAAAATGTATTGGTCTAAAATATCTTAATGGAGTAAATAGGAGTGTGATTTCTAGCCATGTGAAGAAGACAGGAAAGAAATTAAATAAAACCTGTTGCTTTCAGCAAGGTACTCTAATCCAGCTCATTGCTGTGCCTCACAATCTTTATCATGCTCGAGTTTCTACAAGGCAATTAAGAAATTATTATCAAAAAGAATCATGTGCTGAAGCCATGTTGAGTGTTCAGAACCAGCTTTATAACTAAATGCTGCTTGCACATTATCTATGCAGTGCCTGTCCTGTAAAGCCTAACAGCTAAAAACAATCATAGCAAAATTTTTAAGTGAATCATACGAAAGTTCAAATGGATTCTGAAACAGCAACTTGAAATCATATTTGGAGGGGTTTTTTCTGTTTTTCTTACTCTATTGTTGAAAACACCTACGTATTATTTTGTGACTTTAAGTTTTATAGGAAAAAAAGTGAAATGCATCTCAAATGACAAAGTAATTTGAGTTTAATATATGTAAATTTAGTATAAGGACATTTACATTTTAAAAATGTAATTCTTTTCTATATACAGTGAAGAGAGTTTAGATTATAAGAACTTTACACAAAGCTTTAATACAAAAAGTCTGTCTATTGTGAATCTGATACGATTTATTCTTGTTTTGAAGGCTCTAAAACAAAACATACTTTGGACTTTTTATCTTTTCTGGCTGCTCTATCTGCTGGCAGGGCACTGTGCTCATTTCAGCTGGAATATTTCATAATGATTGTTCAGTGCAAAAGAAGAAAAGCTTTTACCAAAGTATTTCATTTTAAGGAATAGTGCAGTATAAAATAAATTATCTACTCACAGCTAAAAAGGAAACTTTTCAAAGAAAAGGCAAATTTTGCGGTACTTAGGACATCCAGTACAATGCTGGTCTTCTTGTGATCTGTGTAAATTAGGAGAAATTTCACTGCCACTGAAGCTGCACAAGTTGGCAAGTTGTTTCAAGATCAGACTTATTATGATGAACAGTAACACATTAAAGTTAATGATGACATTTCACTTGACATTTGGTGGTTTATAGTTTCTCATTCAGGCCATTCCAGACAGTCTGTATCAATGGATGTGGTAAAGGGTAAAGAAGACTCTAGGAATAGTGATACTTGTAAAGGTCATCATGATTTCTCTGCATATTGAGGAACATTTGTTTAAATGAAATGCACTGTTATAGAACATGCTTTGGATATTGGGACCCACATAATTTCTGATATACTGTTTAGATTATGCTTTCCAGTGGGATGAATATTTGAGTGGTACAGTTTTCCTTCCTAAGCTGAGAGGCACTAGCTGTCTTTCTGCTTGTATTTTCTATCTTTACATAAGCCATCACTTTCCACACAAAGTCTCATTAAGTCCACCCTAAAACACTAGGAAAAAACCCAGTATCTCCTTCTTATTATGAAAGCTACATTCAAAGGCATCAAGCAGTTGAATTATTGAACAACCATACAGATAGTGTTTAAATCTTAACATATACTGAGCCTGAACCAGATCTTATGTCTGGACTACATGTAAACTAGTCTGGATACAAATCAATAGTCTACATCCTCTTATTATATTTCTGGAGGTGTGACGGGCATACAACAAAAATGCAGGCATTTCTGCCACATGCTAGGAGCTCTTCTGGATATGTGACAGCACAAGATTATGTAATTAAATTTATTTTTCCATAGTTTTTTGTGTGACAGAAGAGAAAGAGAAAAAGATGAAGTGTAGAGTAACAAAACAACCCAGCCAGTTCAAGTGTGATAAAGAATATTCTTTATCTAGTTTAGAAAATGCCCAGGATGAGTTATTCTCAAGGCAAAGAGGTAGCCTGGAGGACACAGAGTGGGTAAACCTGAATTAGTGTACAGTGTTATCACTGAAATAATTTTGAAGCAACATCTGCTGATAATTCTGAGGGATGAATTTGTCTCCCCTTCTTTCCAGAGAAGTCCACCTTGCAGACATTAATGCAACAATCACAGCTAGGAGAGTGAGCAAGACTCTGACACTATATTTATGTAAATTCAACTCATATTTCCAAATGAATGTATCTTATTAAGGCCTAAATACAGTTACTCAGCCACAGGATGTGGAATCCCCTCTTCTGAGTAAAAATCAGGTTTCCTTTTCTCTGATAAGGTCTTAGTGTAAGCTTGTATTTCTTTTTTCTGAGTTTTTCAGCTTTCCTGTTGATCTTAAATCTTTAAGATTTAAGAATTCAAGTGGTTGCTTACCCTGCCTTAGCACATGACTTTGCATTGCTTCAGGGCCTGTATTGCTGTGTGTAAAAAAAAATGTGAATTTCTCTCTTGTTAATATTATCACTAGTAGGAAAGTTCGTATCTGTTTAAGAACAGCAAATAACATCATGGAAAGGTCTTATTTCAGGCAGAAAGTTTGAACTAGGAAGGGTTGTGTGCATATTCTTATTTTGAAGTTGAAGGACCTTGTAAAAAAGAAAAATGACTGCACCAGCTGAAGTGATTTTTCTAAAGGGAAATGTCAACACTCTTGGTGATTACTCTGTACTGAGAACAAAAAGTTTCTTCTTATATCCAGAAGTGCTGGAAATGCATTTCCTTAACTTTTTTAATGGTTAATTGTTCCCCTGAGCATTTCCTTTTTTGAAGAAATGAGAACAACTCGAGGACTTTGATCATTCTACTTTTACAGGATGATCACCATAGCCCATTCACAGAACTGTTAATCTTGTTCAAACATGATCATGTTTTACCTCCTTTGCCAGGTTGCTACAATAATTTTCTCTGGATCTAAGCAAGTGTGGTGAGGATTTCTTTTTCCTTTGTGTTATTCCTCCTGCAAGAAGACAATTGCATGTCACAGGAACTGCATGAGGCCTGTGGCTTTCCTGCTGCTTTCACTTATTCTGATTATTTCTTGAGATGTGTGGGAGGACACATGATGGACCTTTTCCCTGGGATGTTTTATTGTAAAGAAAAGAGCATTAAGCTGCAGACTATCTAAAGACTTTTAAGCTCAGTCTTTAATGTCAGACTGGGTTAATTATGGACATTCATCTCTTCAGCTGTTTATCTGCAGGATCTTTTTGCTTTCTCAACATTTAGACAGATTGTGGGTAATTCTTCATGTGCTTTATCACATGACACTCCAGACTGTGACAAGCAAGTCATTCTATTACTCCCAAGTGCTCTTGCAGATAATTCCAACCTGCTTTTTGCATATATACCCAGACCAACAGCTGAATTCCAGCTTTATTTTGCCATGTCAATTTTAAACTTTCTATTTCGTTTGCTTCTCATTTACTTCTATATCACAGCTTACTAGTATTTCACTGAATATTGTAAATTCTATTATTGCCCACTGTGGTTTTGTTTATTGAGGAGTTTTAGTCTAGTCAGGTCCCAAAAAATAGTTTTATATCACTTAATGACTTTATAGCATTAGTCACAATCTTTTTATTATATTGTCAGTGCCATTGTTTTGTACTGTATTACGCTTTGTGTACTCTTATGCCTTTTTAATGTTTTTTTTCTCCTGATTAGATATCTCAGCAGAGAGAAAAACAACTACCACACTTGTAGATGTTTTTGCTATAAATCTACTTACATGGATGTTAAAACTACATAGGTATAGGATAAAGATCAAAGTGGGTTTCTTGCTTGTGACTTAGGATGTGCAAAAACTTGTGGAAAAATCAAATTCACTAATATTGTGTGTGGATATCAGAAATGAAGTCATTCTGTGTCCCAGCAATGGTGCTAATATTGTTTATGTTTGCATAATATTTTTTCATTATATGAATAATAGAATTTTATTGTTGTTACCTGCTATTGGAAGAATTATAATATGAAAATTATTTACTTCCACTACCAGTAAAGTCTGTACTTTGCAAAAGAGCCCAAGACAAGAAGCCTTGGAGCTGTATTTTTCTGGGAAACATTGGGAATTCTGTAGTATTCTTGATATTAAGTCCTGAGACTCCACTTCTTGTTTAAATACAGTATAGAAAATAAGTGCAACTGAAATAATTGTTAGATTATAATCTAAAAATCTAAATTTTACTGCAAGTTCCTAGCATACATGGATGTAGAAAAAATGTTATTTAGAAGGCAAAAGCAACCCACTGTTCCCTCTTAAAGGAAATGTGTCACAAAACAATTCCATTCTAACATCTTTTAGTAGATTAGATAGCATACGCAAAAACTGAAAATGCCCTTGCATGATAAGACTGCTTTACTCCATGTAACTTCAGTATTGAAAACAGTAATTCCATCTAGTGACAGGTTACATTGCACACAAATACATCTTTCAAAATAAAATAATTTTTAAACTTTAATTTCTAGAAGAGACTAATTTTTTTGACAATTGATGACAATTGACCCTAACTATCATACCTTTCTTTGTTTTGTCCATTTGGGTTTTTCTAAATGTTGCTAAGACAATATGCCTCTGTATTTCTCCCTGGTGACTGAAGCATTTATGGAGACTTATTTATGGGTTTGGTACTGCCCTGAGTTGGTGGATTTTGGTGTAGAAACACAAAATCCCTTACAGCCTAAGGGTCTGGGTTCATGGCTAACAAGAATTTCCACAAGGCTTCACGACAAGCATAAATACCATCTTGATGTAGGTACAGATAACCACTAAGTTATAGGTCACACCTTAAACAGGATGGCTCATGGCATTCATTTTCATTCAGTTTTAGCCTTTTTTTGGGATGGGGTACTATATGTTCATGCAGAGGAAAAAATTGTTGTTTAATGATCTGAGATTTTCTGTTTAATGATAATGCTGAGAACATTGAGTATAGGCATAAAATATTTAAAACACAAATTTCGCCAAATCCCTTAAAGGCTTAGCACAAGTACAAAATAAAGATCTTATTGTTTCTGGGCAGGACAGTCTGCAATCTAAATTTTTTTTAATTAAAAAAATTAGATTTCTTTTGCCCAAAATTATGATGTCATATGTGTTTCTGCAAACATTCAGGGAGCCTTATCTGGGACTTCTGCCAGTCTGTCTCTTGGTAATGGTGACATCAGGCACAGGTGGACACCCTTTTGCATAACTTCCCCGAGCAAAAATATATTTCTGATCATCTGGCCCGTTTGGGTTCCAGACATTCATCATGAGGGTACTCAGTCTCATGGGTGTCTCATTGCAGACCAATGTCCTGCTGCCATCTTCTGACTCAAGGAGCTTCAAGAGGATTTTCTGTTTCCTAGATTCCAAGCTACTGTAGGAGAGGTGGTCAGTTCAAGAGGTTCATGGTTCCTTGTCCTAGTTTAGCTGTGCTGAAGTGGGCAAATTTAACACTTTCTACTCCTTAATGCAGATGTCCCAGTATCCATTGTGCTGGTTGCTGTGTTTGAAAAGACCCTCATGTTTCACAATCTCTGTGGGGACTTTTGGGAGCCTTAGGTACTCCAGGTCTACAACTGATCTCTCTTCCTCATGGAAAGCCTCTGGAAAACCACTGCCCACAGCACATTCCTGATGGCTGATGCCCTTACTAGAGCCCAGCTGCTGTTGGCAGGCATGTGAGGAAATGCCTGCCACTCCTTCACCGAGCAGGGAGGGAGCAGCTCCTGGCCAGGGTCTGCAGGGCTGCCTGGTGTGGTGCTGCTGCTTCACCTCCCCACCCATCTGGCAGCACTAACCAGTGCAAGAGTGCCATGGGTGAGGAGAGACAACAGGGCTTTTTGCAAAACAGTATGTACTTGTGTGAGAAGCATGTGAAGATGGAGATAGGAGACCCATGGCACCAAAAGGCATTCTACTGAAGGGGCATAGAGGAAGAAAAGACAATTCTGGCAGAAGAAAGGAAAAGATCACTCTCCAAACACACAGCTACCCTTGGTTTCCACAAAGTTTTACAGATCCTTCCCAGCCCTTGATTTCTTCCAACCATATGCGCTCGTCCTTGCTGTTCTGTACATGATTCAGACATCCACAATATCTCCAAAATTTGACAAAAAACCTTCCAGCAACTATATTCCTTCCATGCCGTCTCCCTCTCTAAGCCAGGCCCCTCACACCCTTTCGCACTGGTAGAAAACCACGGTGACAGCTCCAGATCGTCCCTGAGACCTCTCCTCTGTCTTCTGCCCAGGGCACAGCTGCCCACACTGAGTAAGACAGCTGCCCAAGAGCAAGGACAGCTGCTCTTTAGGGCACTGACAGTCAGTTTTGCCTGCACCTGTGGCAATGCTGAGCTGTGCCTGCTCTCCCAAGTATCCCATTTAACCACCCTGCCCTGCCTCCTCCTCCAGCTCAGAGAGGGAGGAGGCAGTCCAGTGAAAAGTCCCCCTGCATGGCTGGCAGCTCCCGGGCCCACAGCACTGTTGGAACACATAAAATTCCTCTCACTGCCCTGGAGAACTCAGGAGCCTGGCAGGGGCCTCAGAGACCTTGTCAAAAGCACCTGTGCCTTTGATTTTAACCCATGGAAACAATTACCAACTTCGTGCGAGGAGTTACAAGTCACAAGGATTTGAGTAGAATGTTAGTGAATTTATCACAGGGTGAAAAAGTAGAATTTTGGTGTTTTTAGAGTGGGGGTTCAAGAGGCAAGATGGAGAAATCTGGGTGTGTTCTGTCTTCTTCTCAGCTTCCATCTTCTGCTGTGATGGTGGCACTTTTGGATTGGTTTAGACTAGGGGCAAACTGTCTAACATAGGTGATAGGTATAGGGAAATTATTGTAAATAATGTAGACATAGTTTTTAGTATAAAAAGATAACACCGCCCTGAGGGTAATCAGTGTGCCATGAACCGACGTGCTGGACAGATCTCAGTAAGTCAGAAAGACAGTGTATTAATAAGAGCAAATAAACAACCTTGAGAACCAGAGACAAGGAATTCTGTCTTCTTCTTCTTCAGTCTCAGGGCTGGGAAAAAGAGACTTTCTGACACCTCAGGGTCATCTCAACACCAGAGATGTCACAGCACACTCTCCTGGCACCAGGCAGGTCCAGCAGCTCAAATAATCTCTTTTGGCCACATGGCACCCCAAGGAAGAGATGGCCTGCCAGTGGTACCTGGCACACGAGCAAACATCAATGTTTGCAATGGGGTGGAATGTTAAGTTGAAATCTTATATTTCGTGTTAACATATAAAACACAGAGTCACACAAAATGCTGTCAGAATAATTTAATTTTCAAGAAATTTCTGCCTTTTGAAAGCAGCTTGTTTAGTCATCAGTCATTGCATTTTGCAATGACTACATGAGTGTCTGTGCTCCTCTCCTCTGTGACCTGCTCTTCAACCCTCAGGAAAAAGGTGAAGATGTTTTTCTGATTGATGGTACAAATAATAAGAGGTTTAAAACAATATTTCAGCATGTCATTGTAAAATCTAGGCATATTCACCTTTGGCTCAGGGCTCAAATGAAGCAATAATAGATCTTGGTTAAATCCTGATATTTCTGTCTTTGCATTCATATTATTTTTTTAGCGCTAAGTATACTCTGTAAGTAATAGAAAATTAGTCTTCCTCAGAAAATGGGAACTTCAGATGGTAAATGGGGAGCAGGCAGACAAGTCTCGGGAGTCAAACGAGCACATCTATGTGGAGAAAAGGTGACTGAAATTGAGAAAGGCTCAGAACTACCTCTATCAGCAATGTCTTTTACTGCCCTTGTGACAAGCTGCCCAATTATCAGTGCTTCGAAAAAAACCTCTGTTTGCATAAACTGGATAGAGGCTTTAGTTATCTGGTGAATTCTTCCCAGAATGTTTGTTTTAAACAAATTCAGTCCAAGTCAGAGCTCCTTTTCTCTGACAGTAGCTACCCCACCAAATCAGGAGTGACTCCAGCCAGCAGCTACCAGTCCCCTGCAAATGACTCCATGTTGAAGAGCACAGGATCAGGCAGCAGGAACACTCTCTCTGTGGAGGTGGGATGCACTCTGCTACAGAGGGCAAGAGGAGTCAGATTGAGAAGGGAGAAGAGAGTAGAAACCATGGAAGAAAACAAGCAAGAATGAAGAAAGCTCATGAGTAGACACAGCAGTTTGGGGAAAGTGAGGGAACAGAGGCACAGAAAACATAATTAGTATGAGGGAAAGAGGTGAATAAAGCCTGCAGGAAGAGATGGAGGTGACAGCAAAGTGAAAAATTAGAGGAATCAGCATAGTTGGAGTGTCCAGAGCAGAAATTCAAGAGGGAGTTCCAGTGGATGATGGCAGCACTGCAGTTACAGCCCTCAGCCCTGATATCCCACGCTGTGTAGCCTGGTGTGTTGCAGGTTGGTTTTTTTTCCCTTTACAGAAGATTGGAACAAGCAGGAAAAAAGTGTTCCCCTACACTAAACACGTAACTTCTCCATCCAGTCAGTGGCACACTTTGCACGCTTTGAAGGGTTTTTCACTCTTACTTTGTCCCCACTCCCAAAGCACCATTTATTCCAGCCCTCCATCCCTGCAGACAGACAGGGAGCATCACTGCATCGAGGTGGGCACAGGACCTCAGTGTGCCTCTTGCTTGAAAGGCTCCAGTTTGTGTTTCATGTCAGCAACTTCTCCAGCATGAAACTCTGCTAGCTGACCTCAAGAGAGAGGCAGCTTCTTTGAGCTCCTTAACTGCAGGCCCTTCCCAGGAGGTGCCTTATCACAAATATTTAACTGTAGTTGTTGCCCTGAATGAATGGTCACACACATGCACACTTGTCCAATTCATCTAAATTCATATTTAATATTGTACTAGCTTAAATATGTAAGTAAACGAGATTATAGCCAACACCAAAAGTGTACATTCCTGCTTGCATGAAATGGGAAAGGAATCCAATAATGGACTCTAACCTTGGAGTGTGCTAGGAATCAGGTTTATTTCTGAGTTGTCATGTAGGATTTTTGGGGTTTGCCTTTGGTGTGAAAGCTGATGGGCTGACTCAGTAGCTTTTCCCTTCCTGACCATTTTTATCTGACATCCACCTGTGCCTGAAGAACAGTGACCTGCTTACCCACCTGAGATAGCCAAACTGGGCAGGTCTCAGCCCCTGTTTCCTCCCCACATCCCCACACTTTCATCAACATGGATCCCTTTTTCCCTCCTGATTCTATCAATCAATGGGTTCAAACTGCTCTTCAATGCAAGTTTAATAAAAGATTCTCTTCTCTGCTCCTTCCTTAGGGGCTTTTCCTACTTTGCACTAATGTTTTTATTCACATGGCATTTTTCATTTGTATAATCCTCCTGCCTCAATGGCTTTCCTGTGAGATCACATTACTCTCAGAACCATTACAAACACTGTAAATTGCACACCATAAAAAGTCTTCATTGTATTACACCTTCTCAAGCACACACAATTCAAATTGTTTGTAACATTTTGGAGAAACCATGCACCATCTGGGGCAAGGGCATCAGACTGCTTTGTCTGAACCTGCTTCCCTCTTATTTATTCTCAGTTTCATGCAACACTTCCCTGGTGTTTCATATACTGGGAAAACAATAATGATAAAAAATAAAATACTCAGAAGGTATGAAATGCCAAGATTAATTTTACTGTGGCAGTTTTAATCTCTTCCCTTTTGCCCTGCATATTTATGAAGTTTATTAAAAATCTTTGCTAATGCACAGATTAACATTAGATTGCTCACTGAGTACTCAAGCCCTCTCATTATGAATGAATAGCTAAACTTAATCCTCTGAAAACCAAGTAGTGCAAAAGTCAACACCCGTGTCATGAATCTATAACATTGCCTCTTTACACAATGCTTGATGTGTATTCAAGCCCTTACCCTCATTGATGCTCAAGACCTCAGACTTCAGGGTAAGTTGAGTACTTTACTAACATAGATTTGTGCTTAGATCAAATAGAACAGAAAAGGCTATCTACAGTTTGTCTGTAATTAAAGCTAGCCGTGCAACACACAAAGCTGTCTGCAGTCTGTGTATAGTTAAACCTACTCACACAAACCTTATCATCCTCAGGACAACATTATATCTTATTTTCTCTTGCCCCCATGGCTTTTCTCAAGAAATAGTAGAAGGAAGGTGAAGGACAATACTGCTCAGTTTTCCACCTGCATCCTGATGTTTTCTGCAGCTGGGAGATACCGTATGTCTTTATTTCAGGACCAATCATGAAATAAATGCCAAACAGCAGTCAACACCAAAACTGTTTCTTTCAGTGCTAGTTGGCAAGCCTTTAATAGCAAGCAAAACCTGAGTCTAGCCACAAGAATGACATTTCTATATGAAAACCAAAGGATGCAAAACACAAACATAATAACATGAAAGTAGGATTGTGGGAACAATGAAAAGTGAATGCCTTAATATACATTTGTTAAAAAAAAAAAGAGGTTTATAGTTTTATCCTGATCACGTGCTGGCAACTCCCAATACAAATGCTATAAATTCCCTTTTCCTGGTTAGGGGTGGAATTGAGGCACACATGGACCGCAGCTGTAAGTTGCTGGGATCACTGTATACTTGTGCCTTTGAAAAAGTTGGGCAGTATCACTCACAGTGTTATGAGTTTATTAGTTCTTGTAGACTCAAAAGAGGTTTCTAGTTCTTGGGAAACTTTCCCACACTACCTTCTCAGTGCACAGTTTTCCTCTCCCCAGCCAGCTGTGGCTTTCTACCCAGACCAATAGGTACATGTCATTCTCAGTCATGACAAGACCTCCAAACATAACCCCACAAAAAGAGTGGTTTATGAAGTAAAATTGTAGTAGAATATTGTCAAGGTTTAAAAAGTCCTTCTCTTCTTTCAGATTAATTTATGAATATATATATATATATATATGAAAGTATACAAACACAGAGAGAAAATAAGTGTTCGTGTGTGGGCAGTGTGTTTATATGTACAGTGTGTTTTATTCATGTTTGAGTATACAATTTAAAGAGGCTAACATATTTTCTATGGCTTTATAATGATCTGTTTTGGTATTCTATCCACTCTTCAGCCTCACACCAATGAATAATCAACAAGGGATTAAATTAAAATCCAAACAACATCTCCTGCATGTGCTGGAGGAAGTCAATGCCTCATTCTGCACGATGTGGATGTGCCCTGTGTATGAACTTGGCACATTAAAGCCTATGAGTTGAATACTGATTTTTTTTCCATAGTGGGCACTATCCAACTCCTACTAATGTCAGTGGGCACCTTTTCACTGACTTCAGTAGTGCTTTCAGCAGATTTTTAATCTCTTTGATTTTAATAAGAATGTGAGGAAATCATAAATCTAATGTTTGACCAGGTCTTTGATATTAAGTGGTTTGTATCCATGAAGTTAATTTAGTACTTACAGAATTTAAATTCAGAGCTCAAATAAATGTTATTTGCTGATACATAAACACAGTTTGACTGCTTAATGTTACAAAAATATATTCAGCAAATCTGCTCTACTCTTTACAACAGAGTGTTTTCTGAAAGTTTAAAGCTATTTCTTAACATGTGAAAAAAGCTTTCACAAAAAGAAAATACATGTATTTATTAATTTATTCATTATGAGTACATTTAGAGATCTGGAATCAATTTAACATTTTTAAGCTTTTCCCTTTTTTTAAAAAAGGTGGTACACTAACTCAGTCTTAAGACTATAGAAAACCTGAACACATATATCCATTTACATCCATTCACATCTATTAAGTTAAAGCTTTGATATATTTTTTTACAAGGCAAAACTACTTAGAACATAAAGAATCTCAAAAAAATTTTCATCCTAGTGACAAATATCAAGAAATGGGTTCAGTTGCATGGAGGACTCTGATCCTCTCTCCAGTTAATATCACTGACATGCAAGGCAATAAAAGTTAAACAATTGGATTGTAATGATTTATTCTCAAGTTCATATTCAGAGTTTCAGCCATGTGCCTGCCATTAATGTTAATAGGGGTTACACAGGCAAAGCCAATTTAATCAAGAACATTTTCCAGACTTAGAAACCTGTCATATGACAGAACATGCATTTTTGTTTTACTAATGAGATTATGGTTTGCAGTAGAAATTCACTGTGTCTTAATGTGGACAAAAGGAAGTAGGAGGAAGAGTACACAACAGATGCTGGGAAGATTATTATGGCAAGGAATGAATTTTCACCACCATGCAGGTTTTGGCTGGATAATTTTCTTCCTAGTATCTGGTAGAGTACTGTGCTTGGAATTTATGAAGAAAATAATGTTGATAACAGAGGATTACAGAATTGCAGATTGAGTAAATTTGGAAGAGAACTACACACTGATGTTTGAGCTGTTGATGAGCAGTTATTACATTAAGTCAAGGAATTTTCAGCTTCTCACACCATCCCACCAGTGAGGAGGCTGGGGATGCACAAGAAGCTGTGATGATGACCCAGAGATGGAGACATGACCCAAGCATGCCAAAGGGATATGGCATCATACTCAGTATAGTAATTAGGAGGAAAGTTTGCCAGGGGCAGCTGCTCAGGGTCTGGCTGGGCATCAGTCAGAGTGGTCAACAATTGCAATGTGCTTGATTATTCTAATTCTTTTATCATTACTATTACTCCTTCTGTCTCTGTCCTAACAAACTGACTTTTTCTCAACCCACAAGTTTTACTTTTTTTTTCTCAATTTCCTCCCCCATCCCACTGCAGGGGATGGGAAAGGAGTGAGCAGCTGTGTAGTGTTCAGTTACCTGCTGGTTAAACCACAACAACCACTAACAGCATGTTGTCCACACTTCACCCACAAAAATGCACTTGGTGGGAAAGAGGGATGATGATTCAAAGCTTAATACAACCAAGTTTTTTTGAGACTGATGTGCTCAAGTTAAAATTATGCAAGCTCTTCCACCTATTTGAGTTAGTGAGAAACTAATTCTTGCAACAGAAGCAATGTTTCAGCTTTATTTTGATTTGCTCTTTGTAAAAAGCACCGCGCTGGGGACGTCCAATATTCAGGAAGAGTTGAATAAGGTTTGTGAAGTAGTGTGAGATCCCATCTCCTTCCTTACTGAGCTATTTAGACTGAAAGGAGACCAGTTTTCTGTTACAACCCAACAGCTCAGTTTGAACCCAGGCTGCAGCAGCTGTGACTAAAGGGAGCTGACCTGGAGCAGAGCTGGGTGCATTGAAAGGGATGACTGGGTGCTGAGAATGTCCCCAGCTGATCTTCCTCAGCACCTTCTTAGAGCTGGTGCAGACAGGACTCATGGATGTGAGACATGATGCCTCTCCAAAGTTATCACCTTGCTCAGGAACTTGAGGGGAATTCCTAGCAATGATATTCTGTGTGGTGCAGGAAGGAAAAGGCAGAGGAGTGGAGAACGTGTGCGTATTCATCACTTAGCAAAGCACCTGGCAGCACAGAGAAAGAACTGTTGGCAGGTCTGCCTCAGGTGGTGGAGCTGGGACTGCAGAAGTTATTGATCTTTGTTGCAAAGAACTTAAACTACTTTGTGGGGAAGATGGTACCAAAATATGGTCTTGTTTTTTTCCTGAATTACATTTTGGAATGAAGTTTCATTTGCATAAAGTACTTCCTATCAAAGAGACAAAAAATTCTATTTGTACCAAACAATTACTCCTATATGCTTCTGTCCAAAATTCTAGAATTTATTTTTCTTATGTTTCACCTTATAATAACAACCTTCAGATATGTCTTTGTCTGGATGTGGTTTCCAAATTGTTAATGCTGCAAACTCTAAAATATTCCAGTGCAGAAGGAATGCATGATACCATTTTTCTAAGGTGATAATCTAACTAATCCAATTTTATCAGCCAATAGTATTTCCGTAATATTAAACAATTAACATTGTAGTGCCAGTACCCCTTTTTCTCAAAGAAAAGAGAAAATGGAATGTAATGTTCCATGAACCCATCTTGGATATATTAAACTATGAAATTAACTGAAAAATGAGTGAATTTTTTTGTAAAGTCAGCAATAGTTTCTTACAGTGTCAATCATGCTTTAATTCATAAATCCCTTTACTACATCCTGCACTAGTTGAAAACACTCACATGAATTTTAAGTAATGTGAAGCATTAACTTCCTAGGTTCACTGTAGAAGATTATAGATCATATATAGACTATAGAAGACTAAACATGAGCTCATTTGATAGCTCTAATCTGAAAAAAAAAGCAAAGGCTTAACAGCTTTTCAGACTAATTAGAAAAAAATGTCTGACAGGCTGACAGAACTTCCCTGTTTCCCTGTTTCATTCTTTTCTTTCCCAACACCACACAAAAGTCTTCCAATCATTTTGTAACCTAGCTTTTATCCAGACTGGTAAGCAAACCCTTTTTATATGTAGCAGTAATACATAGTTGCAACCTCAAATACTGAAAAGTGTTGACTACACTTGTAACATTAACCAGATGGCAATCACTGAACATTGTAGCTGAACAAGGACTCCTAGAAAAGCCTTCCAAAAATTTTAAAGATGAAGAACATTTCAATTGTATGAGACAACCTTCTCTCTTCAAACTGCTGATGGAGTCCAATAGTGGCAAGTGTCAGATGTACAGTCCTTACATTGATGAGCAAACAAGCTGTCTCTCACTCTACAGCTTTCATCTCTGTGTTTATATAAAACATCTTTGCAGATGTGACCAGACAGCAAAAATCTTCCTGCATCCTCCTCCACACTTCACATGGGTTTACATTTCACCAGTTATAATTGTATAATTTTTTGTGACTGTCCCTTATCCTGGCCTCACACAGAGCATCCCATCAGCATTCCATTGCAGTATACTGTGGCTGGCTTTGCTGTCCTCTGCGGGTGAATGCCTGAGATGTCACATCCTTGTATGTCTACAATTGAAGGAATCTGTGCTCCTCCTTGCTGGCAGTCCAACAATGAGCATTGTCTTATTTTGTGCATCCACTCAACAGCTCCTGACAGAAATGCTCTGTTAGTGTGTACACTTACTGATACCTAACATACATTTCAAAAGAAGATTTAAGTCTCATTAAGACTACTTGTAAAAAACACCATGTAAATGTTCCTTATTAGGTGAAACTGAAAGGTTTTGCAGCACTATTCATGGCAGGGGCTCATGGCAGATCTCATGGCAGGGGCTTCATAAACAACCTTCCCAGTGTATCTGGAAATCTGAGTGATTTTCTGCCCACCCACCTTGGCCCACAGTCCAGATGAACTGTCCACAGGTCCCCAGAAGTTGGGGCTCTGCAGCTGCCTGTGATAGCCCAAAAGGACTTCTCAAAGCCAGCCAGGGAGATTATTCCATTCCTAGGGCTTCCTTGCCTTTTCAGGAAATACTGCAAGGCTTAGGCCTAGGTGGTAGCTAAAGTAGGTACCCATAACTACTGATTTTAGGTCTTGCCATTAGAACTGCATCATGGTTGCAGTTGGTTTTTTTCTTTCACCAGAGGGATTTACAGTGCAGAACTTCTGCAGGTTGTGAAGGCAGATAATAAGAGTGAGAAACAGGAAGGCACTGATAGAATATTCCTCGCCTCAGTATGGAGAAAGGCAAATATGCAGCTATGTTCATTTTTTTTTAATTGCTGAGAAGTAAATCTTTAGAAGTATAGCTTGTATCTTAGGACATCATCACTCACTCTCCTCTCCCTGTTTTAGTGTCAGCATAAAGAAAATTGTGCAATAACACAGCAGGTGTTAAACATAATAATGTTCTACACTAGAAAAACCTTTGACTAGTAACTAAATTAAGAGAAAATTGATGGAAAAGGTCTAACTGCTCTCCTGAATATCCAGATCTGAATGATGATAAAGAATGCTTGTTCATTCCTCTCATTTAGCTTAGGTAAATGAGTTTCTGGGATCTGACCCAATTATTCTATTTCATTTCTGGAGCTAACTTGGAACATGTCTAGATATGAAGAGATGCCAAAACACCCTAACTGAGACATTCATTTTTAATGCTCAGCTTCTCTGTTGAGTAATTTGGTTTATACAATGCAGAGATCAGTAATTATCAGATCTCGGTGAGCAGCTTTCTACTTTTCTTTGAAATTCCCTTTGTGCCCTTTGTTGCACTTAGACCAGTATGGATCTTTCTAAGGCTGAAAACTTGCCTTTTAGATTGTTTTGTGAATTTCATTAATACCCCCAGCTATTCTGATTTCCAGTTTATTGGTGCAAATTTCTACTGCCTTTCCCCTGAGTAAAACCTTGTAAAAATGTCTGACCCTATCTGAGCTGCATATAGGCATTCCACACCTTCTCCTTCTGTGTGACTGAGAAATAACACTGGTAGTATTTTAACATGAAGAAAGAAACATATCCTGTTCATGATACACCATCTTCCTTTGCCTCAGATTGCCTCAAAGACTGGCCAGGGCCCATCCATTTGAAAAAAGCACAAGGAACTATCCAACTTCCTGATATGTCCCTGGAGATCTACACTGCTGCAAAATGATTGGCATGCACGCAGGTGTATTGCTTAGAACTGTATTGTGAAAAGCTTCAAGTACCTACAGATTTTTTTTTTTAATTCCTTTAAGAAAACCTATTTGCACCATAACAATTCATCTACCTGTCATTAGGTTTACTCCACCATTTTAATGTATACTTGGCAGCTGTATACTTCACTCTGCAGGAATTTACAAGTGACTCCTCATGCATGTAAGGGGGTTTTTACCATACCATTGTACATGCTAATCTTTAGTATAATGGATGAACATGGATTTAGCTGCAAGATAAGATTCTAGTACAAGAAATCACTTTAAGAAAACAGCAAAACAGACAAATGAGTAGACATGAAAATATAGGAATCTTGATGATTTATTCCACCTTCATCCACAGTGCAGTATGACTAAATGCTGAATTACTTTCTATCTCCTTTCAGAAGCCTTTGTTTACATTTTTAGACTGTACAGACCCATACCTAGCATCCTCCTGGCTGCTGTTTGAGGCGGGTGTGGCTGTCCCAGAGAGCTGTGGATGGACATGGGAGCACAGACTGCCTAGGGAATCTGGGCCCTTTCTGAGTGGACTGCAGACCTTATTAGCTTTTAATTTCGCACAGTCTCTTAAATGTCCTTTCAAAAGGAAACTCTCATTTATGGTGGTAAATTGTGTTTTAAAAATACACAGAGTTGCAATTATGTAGAAAAATTGATTAGATGGTCACAAATACCAAATAATAAAACATTGCTGTGAACTTATCACCTTTTATTCCATTTTTTGTGCTGTGATGTGAAATCATGTTTTGTTTTTTCATTTCTGCAGGATCTTACAAAAGTCCTTTTAAGTATCTAGTACACAATATCTTGATTTAGTAACGAGACAAACATGTTGCTGTTCCAGGAATTGTCTTCTTGTTTTCTATATCCATAACTTTATAGCTTTTGTGTATGACAAAAATATCATAATGAGCTCTTTTTTTTTTAAATGTCTAGTTAATAACTGCAATAGCCTTCATTTTTCACCTGTAGAAATGAGCAGAGAGTTGCAGTAGTCTTTCAAAGAAATGCTGGAATCCCATTGTGAATCAATCTCTGTATTACAGAATGAGGCTCATGTGTATACTTTGGTGAAGAATTCGTGGAAGCAGAAAACTACCTGTTCTCCCCCAGGGTAATGAGGCTCTGGTGCCTCATTTGCTATTGCTTATCACTCAAAGAATAGAATGAGGAAAGAATAAAAAATATTGTATGGGCTGCAGAAGAAATAAGCACATCAGAAACTATTTCATCAGCACTATATTGAGATGTTTAGCAGATCTCTTACTTGGTCTTTCTACTCAGATAAAAGGCCACTGCAAAAAAGTAATGCCAGAGACACAAACTACTGTTAGTTTTCTGTTAGCAAGGAAAAACAAACCTAACAAGCTGAAACAAGTATTTTTACAATAGAAAGGGAAAGAACTAATGAATCTCAAAGTTGCATTGATATATGTATATTTATGCATGTTTATTTATTTATTCCAAATTTAATCCATATATGTGTATACATATGCATATGTAAATGTGCTTGTAATTAGGAGGGTACAGCTCCACCTCTGGTAAATTTTCTATTCCTGGGAGAACATGCATTTTTTAACTGTGTTCCAGCAGACCCAGGAGAATGGGCTGACTTCTACTGAGATGGATATGTGAATTCTCAGAAGGCACACATGGAAATATGCAGAATACTTCCCAAAGACTGGCAGGTCTATCCAAGTGCTGCTTTTGACTCAACTGGTGTCATTATAACTGCCTATGATAATCAGGGCTAAAACAGGGAACTGTGAACCACAGACAGTCCATGTCCTTTAATGTGACACTGGAGTGTTCATATCCAGCATGGGACAATAATTAACAGTGCAGGTGAGGATTTTACAATGCTAGCTATGCATGGATCACTACCTTGATGAGATGTAACATCTGAGAATTGCTAAACATTTTCCCTAATTTAAGCTTCAGAGAGAAAGTAGGAAGCAAGTGGGTATATTAATTGTACCAGACTAAGGTTATGTAAGGGGGAAGAGACATATTTTATCCATGCATTTTCAGGATACCTTCTTCTGTGTAGATAGGAATAAGCAAGTTTTATGTCACAGTTTGCAGAGACATGTTGACACAGATTAAGATGCAGAGAGGGAATTTGCACAGCCATCAGAGAATTCCACCAATATTAATAGAGAGCTCAAGGCAGTAACAAGCAGGCATGGATATCTTAGAGTTTTGGTTCTTTTATATTGGTTATTTTCCTACTTCTGATGTGATTTTATCGACTTGTTTATGCCTGTGCCTCAAGTGTGTCAATGGCTCATTCTCATTAGTGTTTCTCATGTCAGCCCACTGTAATGTCATGCATGATGGCATTGTTGTTTAATAAGCCCCACAGTGAGAATACCTTGCCTGCTGTGGAGGGATGGTAAACAATCTTGCATCAAATTTATCTTGCTCTGCAAAGCTCAGGCAGTAACCTATATGGTGTCTTTTTATAGGGCACTACCATTTTCTTTCTTGCAGTTTTGGAAAAAACAGCAGGGCAGATGAACTAATGGATTGAACAGAGTATCAGAAATAGATATGCAAAATTAGAACCCAGTCAGAAAACTTAAAAATTAGTAAACTAATTTATCCAACAGCAGAACTCCCACAATATTTCCAGACTTTGTATAGATTCTTTATTTTTAACCTATGAAGAGTAGATGGAACAACAAAAATAGGTTATCTGGGACTAATCAAGCATATGAAAATGACCAAGGCAACTAGTAATGGGAAAAAAATGTGATGTTTTCTAGTGTATAACTCTGCTATTTATGACTGTTTCTCTGCAGCACATTTTCTTATCACTTTAAAAAAAAATTCTATTTGTATGTAAATAGATTTAAAATTCCACCTTGGGAACCAGTGCAGCATCCAGTTAGAAAAAAACAGACAAATATTTTCTATCTGATAGCCTGTAAACTTGTAATACATAAATATATAAAAACCTCAGATAAAATACATGCAACGCATATACACACAATTTAAATCTCCTATCAGAAGAATATGAAACCACAGGTAAAAATGTTGTGTAAATGTTTGATTCACATTTGTGAGAATGCAATAATTTTATATTTGAATTATTAAAAAGATAAATTCTACAAACAGTGTTAAATAGTGAAATATGGCCCTTAAAGTAACCACTAATGTTTAATCCTTAATAGTTAAGTCACTTTATAATTATTGTAGATGACCATATAAGGAACAAAGTATGCAGCAGCTGTATCTAATTATACAATGATGCTATTTCAGTATCAAAAATGTGTACATTACTAAGAACTTATTTTTATGTTAGCAACATTACAGAAAAAGTAAGCCAAACTGAATATTTAATAAACATTTGGTTTGGCCCTATGTATTAGAACATAAATGCACTTTTCCTTTATGTATGTTTTCAGATATTTTTGCAATGATGTCATTTTAACAAGCAGTGCTGTAGCACCAATAAACTTGACTGGTTTTCTTCAAAATGTTTAACTGAAAGCAATAAATTTATTTTCTCTTCTCTTGCAGCAGGGAATCCAGGTGTCTTATTTAGTTCTTTAGATGACTCTGCCCTATTACAGCCCACCTAAGGATACTCTGGTTAAAGTTTAATCCAAGGGCTGATGAAGCTCAGTTTCACTCAGGATGTTCACTGTGGTTATTTCCCAGAAGAGCCCAGAGCGCCAGTGCTAAGAAACACTGGGTGAACTGATTACAGGACTTTACTGTCAGATCCAACTGTTATCTTAACAAATTTGCCTACATTTTACAGTGGGGGGCTTGGGCGTTGGGTTTGTTTCATATTTTTCTGATTAATCATTCTGGTTATTCAGATGGAAACATAGTTTTAGGACTAGATTGAATCATAGTTTATATCCATTTATTGTTTTTCTTATTTGATCCTTTCATTTTAATAATTATTTACTCCTTCCCTGTGTTTACCCTGTTATGTTTTAGTGGCATTGTGTTTCTCCTCAGCTGCTTTTCCCTGCTAGAATAAAAGACACAGTCTCCTGATGTGTAGGAGGCTTTGGACTCCATGGATCAGCCCAAAACCATGGCTCTAGTTTTGTCTCTGAATTTGTCTTTTGTGACACACGATCATAACTGCACTCATGACCGTGCCCAAATCACCTATGACAGTGGCACATCCCATGTTCTGCTTCTTTTATTTAAACCAGCTATAGAATATATTTCAGCACATGTGACAGCATTACTCAAATGCCCATTACCCAAATCTATCTATTAGATCTTCTCTTTAGTCACCTTTAGCTGGTAAGGTGCTAGACCTTGGCAGAGTTCTCTGCCTCTTTTCTGTAAGTGTGTGTCTTGGCAAGCAGTGTTACTGATTTTGATCTCTCCCAAAGTAGGTTTGGACATAGTGTCCCAATGTTATCCTAGTTCCTTCCTTCACAGTACTTCTTAACTTTCTCTGCTTCTCAACTTTCTACCACAATCAGCTACAGTGCAGCAGTGTAGCACATTCAAAAAAAAAACAGATTTAAAACCAACAAAATCCAGCAATAGGGAATTTGGCATATAATTCTTTTTTGGAAAATTACTTCGTTCATTTCTTTACAGGTACCAAAGGTACCCAAAGATAAATAAGTAGTGGCATTTTCAAAAATTCTCTGACAGTCACAGCCCATCATTTGAAGACATATTAGGACTTGGTTTGCAAACAGTACCAATATCTTGTAGCGCATTGGATATAGCTTTCCAAATGGTAGAAGTCATCAGTAGGAACATTTTTTCAACTCTGCTTACAGTTCTGACAGGGAAGAAGCACAAATTGCCAGCCAATTTTGTGTCACACCAGGATGTTTCAGCTCATGTTGCTGTCTCCTGTGCATCGTATTCTGAGAATCCCTGGGGAAAGCTTGTCTGGGATAAGGTTCCACTAGATGTAAAACATAGCAGTCATTCTCTTCATTTAGCCCCTGATTTAGTGCCTTCAAGATTTTTCTTTCTCCTTTGTAGTCCTTAAAAACATTCAAACTGAGTATATTAATTTTAAAATGTGAAGATGTCAGTGTACAAGTCACAGCATTTCAATTTCTCATGCTTTGTCTGGGTTTGGGTCTGACCTGGGAAGTGTCCTGAACCAGCATTGCTGTTTCGTGGCTAAGACATTTGTAGTACCTAACAAATGCCCATTAAATAAAGCTATTTAGAAATATCTTAAATGGTGATTGAAATTAACAGACTTGAGTCCATTCTTTCCAAGATGTGTGAGAACCTGTTCCTTTTCCGTCTACCAGTTGTCAAATACCAGCTTTTTTACATGCAGCCCATTATTAGACTGCTAACAAGGCTTAGAAAAGCTGTTCCCTTTCCAGCATTTTGCTTCAGGGTGTCAAACTGTAGATAACAGTAGTTCAAGATTCAGGTTTTAAATTAGACTCAAACTGGGGAACAAGTGTAGGCCTAACCAACAAGGTCAACATACCTGCACCATGCAGGAGACTGTGGTGGCAGCCAGAAAGTGAATTGAAGCTAACAGGAAGTGGAGGGATGTCGCTCCATCCTGTCTGCATTGTACAGCTAGCTGTGATTAAACTATTACACTTATCTTACTAAACGGGTATGTGATTCAGAAGTGTTGGGAGAATTGGACAGCACAGCATCTGTAAGAGGAAAAAGCAATTTAAAGATGAGATATTAAACCTTAAAATGCACATTGAGAGTGTCAGTAAAAAATATCTGACAGAATGGGATTACTTAATCTTTTATCATAAAACATCATAGTACCAACTCAGAAGTGATGAGGGGCAGATAAGCAAGAAGAAAGCATTTAAATTTAGACAAAGGAAAAGTGCTATAGTAAAAATGCATCCTCGCCCAGGGTATTCTGCTCATACCTTTAACTAAGGGAGAAAGATCCTTATTGTAGGCATCATCTTAAGACATTTTATCTCTTGGATTTTTGAGTGATTTTTTTTTTTATCTTGTTACAAGTCTGTTTGCAAAGAGTACATATTATTTTGTGCTTTTGTAGCCATAGTTTAGTTTCTCATTTTCTGCTATGCAGTAATCATTAAAACAGCATTAGTGGGGCACTGTCAGAGAGCCCTTTAGGTGAATGGATTTCTCTAGTAAATCCCTATGTAGCAGGGTATGACTCATTGAGTTGCTTTTAGGTATACAGGAATTTAAAACCAGAGCAGCTGCATCCAGGAAATGTCATTGTTATGTAGAAAGAGACAGTTGATAAAAATGCTATCACTTCAGGAATCCCATTGGACGTTCTAAGCCACTTAGAGTTCAAACAAGAAATGTGACCCTAAGACTTACTAACACTGGCACCTACACACATAGGTCATGTAGGCTCATCTTGAAATGTCTATCCTGTAAGTACCTTGTAAGGAATTCTTCTATGACATTTGGCAATCTAAATTTTCTGCTCCTTTCCATAAATTTCTCATTCAGCAGGAGGGCTCTAATTGAGTCATAACTGTAGCATGAAGTAATTAACATTTCTTCAGTCATATCTTCAAGGTGGTTATTATGATTAGGAACTTGCTTGTGCAAAATCTTATTCATCAGGTGGGCTGTTTCTAAGCATTCAGTCATATGAGCTTATTCACATTTGCTTCTTCAAGTGGCAACAATCACTGCCAGTGTAAACTCAATGCAACTATGAGACAGTGATCTAATTCTATTTTGGCTTGCAAATCATTTGCAAATTCTTAACTAACTAGGAAATTCTCTATTAAAGTTTATTTCTTAGCCAATAATGAAAGAACTCTGTATTCATTTTCTGATCAAGTGAAAAATTTTTCCTTCTCTTTGTTTACAGAGCAAAATCTGGTTTTGGTTACACCTCAAGGAAACACAATATTGCACATGCAAAGTAGGAAGGGTTGTTTTCAAGAATGGGAATGTGTAACACACTACATTTGCATATCAGCAAAAGGCATCTGTAGAATTAAGCATTTAACAGTACTGCTATTTTTTTTTATAAAATGCTGATGCTCATGATGCTAGAGTGTAAAATTCTTATTTAAAAAGTTTTACAGTCATAATAGCCATCTTTCTAAGCTGTGTTGCAGAACTTGTATGTTTCATTACATTACATTAAGGTCCTCCCATCCTGCAAATGCAGAGAAAATCCATCTCTACGTATGGAACAACATCATAGAAACTAATTTGCCTTACAATTTTCTTACTTTTAAAAAATACTTTTGAATCTATTTTATCTAACCTGTGTGGTGATATTAAGATAGTTTAGGTGCTAATAATTAGTTAATTAACTCAGGAAACATACTAGAGTCTAGTTTATTTGTAAAACCAGTTCAGATAATTCTGATTTACCAGGTGTCTCAACACCTTGTGGCACTGAGAAGAGTGAATTCTTCATGCCAGTGTAACCCTTATGAGATGGTTATACATGACTCTTACACTACAGAAGTAACTGCACCTTTCCTCACCTTTTGTCTGCCTGCAATATGTCAGGAGAAAATGTTATTCTCTTCATAGGTTTGGAGGGGAGATTAGGGAAATGGAGATACCCTGCACCACCAGTGCATTTGTGCGTAAACACACTGATCCTTTCTCTCTCCCTTGTGTCAGAATTGCTGTGAGTTAATATATTTGACCAAGGCAAGGAACAGAAAGCCCTGTACTGTGTTACCAGTGTCCTCAATTCCTTCACCCCTAAATTCTGCCGTTTGGGCAGGATGCAGGTCTGTTCTACATGAGATTAACATGCCCTCCATATATGTTCATTAAGTTATTCAAAAAGGATTCTGCATTTTGTAAAGTTTTTACATGGCAAAGTTCCTCAGCAGCTGGGGTTTGCACAGCACACAAAGAAGGTGGTAAGCCAGCTCTGAGGTGAGTGATATTTCCTGACAGGGAAATAATACATTCATAACAGGGTCGTGTTTTAAGTGTTCACTTGGCTCAGGACCACAGGTCATTGAATACCATTGTGGTGTATTTCTTAAAACAATCACGTGCATCCACCTTGCTTACAGATGCATATGCTTTAATTTAAATGAAACATGCAGTCCTGAGTAAACAGTATTATGTATAGGGAGGGTGATTTCTTAAAGAGACAAAAGACTTTTGTTTTAACCACTAATTGATGTTTTCCTCACTTGATAGATTTTAATGTCGTTAGGAGACTCCTTTTCTGCCAATCTGATGTCAGCTGAATCCATCAAGTACTGTATTCTATGTATATCAGGCTTCCACATGGTTCAAATGAACCATATTTTTTAAATATTATATTGCTAATATGTGATAACTTGAAAATGTGTCTCCCCTTAAAAAATTAATTGCCAAAAGTAAATTTGTCCAGTTTGATACATCTTGTATTTAAAAAAAAAATAATGGAAGTTACATTTTCCAATTTATAAATTATTATGCATTTACATGAATTGTACAAAGGAACATTTTCAAAGTATGAATAATGGCAGGGACAATAAGGATATTGCCAAATACAGGGAACTGTTTGGTCACTATTAAATTCTGGAAGAGAGACTGATTTCCCTTGCAGGGAAAAGGAAGTCTAGTTTTTAAAGACTCACAGTCTATGCCAGAGATAAAGTCCTTAAGAGGAAGAGCTACTCTGTGTTTCATTTCTGCACAAGATAATTAGAAGGACAGGAGTGTGATACCTTCATCTTTTCACTTTGTAGTTTGTCTTAACTGCCATGTATTTACAAAGAAATGAAGAACAAGGGAATGGGGCAAAAAGGATGAATAAAGGGTCTGGTGGAAGTGTAGGTTTGGATTCATTGTGTTTGACTTCACTGATCCTCCTAAATCAGGAGACAGGTAGCACTAGGTTGCTTTACAATCAGTGAATGGAGGCAGACAATTCTAGAAGGCAATTCAACCCACTTCAGAAAGTGATCTGGGACTTGCTCTCTTCACTCCATGTTAATACTGAGCTTCCCTGATCATGCCAAGACTGCAGAATAGAACTCAAACTTCACCCAATGCCTTTGTGTAGTCATGGTCTTGAAAGTATATTGTGTACTTGCTCAGAAATGAGTTACAGCCTGGCTTGCAGAAGTGATCCAGTAAATACTGACAGGAAATAGATTCTGTGTGGTTTGGTGCCAATGGTACTAATATGCAGTAGCCTGTAACACAGAAGCAGTAGCTCATGAAGAAGCTAATTTTATTAAAAATTGAAGGGAAAAAGGATAAGGGAAAAGCTAGGTTTCCTTTTGATTTGCAGATTTCTTAGGATGTTACTCATATGCATGGTCTGCTTAAAGAAATGCTTTCATTAACGCCAATCATGATGTTGACAGAAATTATCTGTTTTATTCTTTTGCTTATAATTGATGGATTAAGTTTATCATCTATGACTTCAGTCCAGAAATGAGATGAAAAACCCTTACTTGTAATATTAAATATATATGTCCACCACAAATCAGCTGTGCACGATAAGGCAAATTCTGCACTTTGTGCACGCACATAAATAGGTGCAGCTAAATACAGAGTTTCTTCTTTTTATCAGTGCATCATTAGATAAATTTACTTTTAATGTTTCTCAGGTAACTTTCTGAAATATGAAACTTTCCTAATGTCTGTGTACTAGAAGCTAATGTGCAGTACAGCCATTAATCAAATTACCATCATGGTAATTAGTTCACAGACTTGTTTAGCTGAACGTAGGGAAAAGGATGGTATTATTAACTACTAACAGCCCACAAAAAAGGACATGCAAAAATAAATAGAATGTGTTTTATGAAACAGAGTCTAAAAGCATCCTTCTTTTCTCTTCTCTAATGACCCTGTCAAAGATCTCAGTTTGAGTCATCCCACATGCTTGCTGAAAACATTGAACCCAGCTGCCTCTGTAGCACACTTCATTTACCTGTTATTAGTGTATTTTGACAGTGGGAACTCCAAAGGCCAGTGCTCCCACTGCAGGGAATTGTGTGGCTGGTTCAAACTTGATTGGATTGCTGGGTCACAGAAAATGGATTACTCTTAAAAAGAGAGACCAGACCCATGTCAAATATATTCAAAGGTAAAGAACATTTATTTTTTAATGTTATTGTTACTTTAGGTCCCATTTGAGAAAATAAATCTCTGAGAGTACTGTAAGGCCTTGGAGGGACTGGAAAATCACTTTTCTGTGAGCTTCAAAAGAACCCTCAAAAGAATTTAAGAAATTAGTCCCAACTACTCTGACATGATTTACAGAAAGTTGTCATTAGGATGACTTATGTTTTGTTGAAAGCCACCAATATCTGCCAAGGCACTATGAAAGTCTTTGAGAAAACATTAATGCATCCTGCAAAATGTAAAAGTCTTGGCACAAAGGAAAGCAGAGGATACTCATTTGTCAGGCTTCAGCTTTACTCTATATTGGGCATAATGAAGCATGCAACCTGCAGGAGCAAGCCTAGAGACTGTGCTACACGAATTTGAAGCTGTACTCTAATTCTCAAGCTGATCTTGCACACACAGGCTTCCCATTACTTCCCAGCTGATGGTCCTCGTGATTTCTGTGGACCATTACCCTACATTTTTAATGCCTTACAAAATTTAAGAGCAGGAGTGATCTTGGTCCCCAATCTATCTGCCTATATTATAAAAGCAACAGGAAGATTACCTACATTCGGATTTTTTCTTGAAGGTTTTGCCTAGCTTATTCTTTGATTCTCCACATATTCCTCTTCTGTAGTATCTTGCCCAAAGCAAGATTAATTTTTTAATTCAAATTTCTTTTAATGTTCGACCTTGTTCACAAAATAGCCTGATATTAAAGTACCAAATTAGCAGTGAGACAGCCTTGGAAATGCTATATATATTTAAGAATTCCAATTATATATCCTAAAGTGAAAAGTTCTGAAAGATAAAAGTGAAGTTGCTCTGTAGTCATACTTCTTTGCAGATTGACAGTTGGAAAACTTTCTCACAAGTAAATTAGGTTCAAATGTCTCGATCTGATTTACTATCCAGACTGAAATAAGAAAGAGACAAAATAGAAAGTGGCTTTACATTGTGGTCATACTACATAAATCTTGAAGCCAGATGAAGACTGGGCAGTATCTAATGTACAACCATAAGAGTAGTTATTATTTCTGTCATCTTTCAATGCCAATTCCTCTAATTCTTTGAGACACCAAACAATAAATTCCTATTCATTAGATGCTGTCTGTTGTGCCAGGAGTGGAATCATATACAGGCAAAATAGAGCAAATTTGTGCCCTGAGATTATACCTCTTAGCAAGGTAAAATTCTCAAGAGATAAAGTCACTGTTTTAATGAATCGCCAGAGCAAAAAAATTGGAAAACAGCTTCACCAACTCTGCAGAATCCACCACTTTTCATCCTACTCAGCTAAAAACACTGTGTGCAAGAGAAGGAGAAGCGTGATTGCTGAGTATTGCCTGTGGAATGATTGATATGTGCTACTGTCCTTAACTGAATAACACATTCCTCACTTAAAATTTGTCCAAAAACTTATAGCCTGCAAGGGAATACTGTGTCTTTCTCAGCTCCCATAGAGGCGAGCTGCCAACCTGTAAGACTGGCCACTAGAGAGGAGTTTTCCTCCTTTTCTCTGGGTAGGAACCCTGTTTCCTCCCTTTTATTTTTTCCCCTTGTTCTACATGTTTTATCCCATTTTCTTCATTTCTCATCTACAGAATTCTTGTTCCCATTATATAAAAACAATGTGGATCTGCCCTGAGGAATTCCATTTTTTCTGGCCTCATATTTTTGTGGATAAGCACCATGACAATATGTCCTGATCTGCCTGGTCAATAAATCAGTGGTGAGCAGTAAGGAGTGTCAGAATCCATTGGGCCTGAGGTCTCTCTCACAGGGCTTCCCCTTCCCTTTGACCAGGGCAGCTCTGAGTCCATAACATTGCCATGGCACCACGAAGCAGCCACATAAACAAACACAAACATGTACAGGATGCTTTTCCCTGATCTTGCCTCACCCTTATTCCTACCTACATTTGCACTATGCATCTTCAATTTTGCATCTTTCAGATTTTACTGATCTAAGAATCAGTAAGTTTTCTTATTGCAAAAGCCAGTTTGGGGGGACTACAGGAAGAGGAAATTGACGGAACAGACAGAAAATTGAGTTACAAATATTTGTGCATATCCCAGAAGAAAAAAAAATAATAAAAAAAATTTTATAAAGGTTTAATTTAGACAAACACTCTCCAGCAATATGCAACCAACTTTGCAGATCTGATGATAGCAGCCCTTTAGCAAAATGATCTGAGCGAGATCATTTGAGGTAAGGAATGTGAAACTAAGTATTTGATGTCCCTAGCTGGAGGTGCCTGCACATTAGAAGGCAGGTAATATTGTCATTTCATACTTTGGATCCCTAAAACCTTTCACGTAACTAGTACTGAAATGAACCTGCTCGTTCATGACAAATGGAAAGTATTTAATTATGAATACTTAAAAGTTACCTTGGTGAGTCCTATGTTTTAAAATTATTAATTGTACTCTCCTTTAAGTGGAAATGTACTTATGAAAAGTACTCTGAATACTAGTTAGGAGATAGTTTGTACTTTTTCACAATATACTCAAGACAAATAATATGTAGAACAGCTGGTGATGATTAATTTTTTTATAGAGGAAAGTGGTACTGTGAATATATTGAGCAAAGTAATAGAAATATTTGGCAAGGAGGCACATACTTAGGTTATTTTAAATGGAAACAAAGGAGAAAAAAAGATGAATGTTTTGGGGTTGGTCATGTTATGTTCCCTACTTCAGTTATAAATTATACAAAGAACAGATGGAAGCTGTTTCTCTTTCTTTTATATCTTCCTTATCTGTAGCTAATACAATGATCTTGTTAGCTATTATGGCATGTTCCGTGATTCTGCATTGCTGAGTTTTGAGTTCATCTGGCCCACCAACAGGATACCTCACAAGATTCAGGCACTCCTGCCTGGAGACTACAACATGAGCAATACAAAAATCTTGAGCATCTGTCTCATTATATTTAATAAGACTTCTTAAAATACTTGTGCTAAACCAGTATGTGCTAAATGACTTCCATTTTAAGAGGGTAATAGAAAATAATCTTGTTGGGGTTGTTTGTTTTACTAGCTAGCGGAATTCCTCAGTTATCAGTCCAGCAGCTGGGAAAGAAGTACCCCTGTCTGAGCTTGTTCTGGGCACTGCCTGGCTGGAGAGCAGCTCTGCAGACAGGGATGTTGGGGTCTCAGCAGAGGACAAGCCAAACTGGAGGCAGCAGGGTGCCATGGCAGCCAGGAAAGCCAGTATTAACCTAGACTGTGCTATGAGCAGCATAGCCAGGAGAGGGAGGGAAGAGACCTCCCCTCTGCACTCAGCAACTACTGCACTGTGGTCATTTCGGGTATTGCCTCCAGTTTGGGGAAAGACACTGATAAGCTTGTACAAGTTCAGCAGACCAGTGATCCTTTAAGTTTTAGCTTTGGTATTTTCCAGATTCTGTAGTGCATTCGTGTATAACTCTGAATGTCACATAAAGGGTCAGCAACTTCTTTTCACAGTTTAGTTAGACAAAACAAAGTTTAGTCTTTTCCAGCCTGAGAGCCAAGGACACCATTGCAGCTTCAGGCTCAAAAAGTGTAAACAACAGGGAATTGAGGACAGCAATCTGGGAGGGTAGGACTGCATATCCTGAAGCTGTAATTGGACAATGAAGCCCAATATGTAAATGGACCAAAACTTATAAAAGTGTGAAAAGGTGTGACCCAGGGTCCATCTTGGGTGTAGCCTTGGCCAGACTCTTGTATTACCCAAAGGGTGTCCTTTAAATGTCTTTTAATAAACTTTTAACCTTTATACCTTTAACACTGTCTAGCCTCTGTTCCAGGTAGCCTCTCAAGGCATCACCAGCCAACAAGCTGATCAAAGGAAAGGAGTGTTTGCCTTAAAGAGAAACTTCTGAGTGGAAAGTTTCTTCAGCCTCATGGATAAAAGACTGAATAGCAGTTGCATGATATAACCTCCCTGAGATGTGAAGTTACCAAAATAGGCAGAACCAAAAGATTCCTAGTGATGTATGGTGGGAGAATGAGCAGACAAGTGGAGTCAAGAGAGGCTCAGGCTGGATTTTAATAACAATCAAGTCTCATGGGAGCAGTCCAGCAGTAGAACAGCATCCTGCCCTTAGCTCACAGTGCAGTCTGTTTCCAGAAACCAGAAGGCCCAGAGTACTGCTGGGGTCTCTTCCAAGCTGGATGGCCTGGAATGGGCTGCACCTGCAGTGGTGGCCGTGCTGTGGTGTTCATTTTATTACTTGATGTTCGCAACTTGGATTTTTGACACTAGACAAAAGACTTACCAAGCATGCATTTAAGATATTTCATAGCAACAAAATTATAAGATCCTAAATGGAGCAAAATTTCTAATTATGCTATGCAAAGTGTTTTACTCTGCTGAGAAATGAAACTACTCTTGGAAACATGGCAACAACACTGTAACAGCACAAACAAATTAATTCAGCAATAGGGACTCTTCATGTTCCATTACAGTGAAGAGCAATGCTCAGCACCCTTCACCTCTGAATTCCTGTCCATTGAGCCAAAGAACCTAGAAATGAAACAGAACTTATCAGACCAATTTTTGAACTGAGTCAGGTGGGCCATTTCCTATTTACATTTCCAAACACCAAGAAAGAGATGTTTGATAAGCGCATCTAAGAACTCAGTGCAGCCTCATGTCTTTTAAACCAAACATAATGACTTTGAACTAACAAAACTTATGCTGACTTTACTGAAAAGATTGATTTTTCTTTCTGAATAGGTAATCCTCCGACTTCACATAAAAAGATGTCATTTACATCTTTTGAAATATTTATTTGGCAGCCATTCCTGAAACTCCTGAATGTTAATTAAGATGCTGTTTAAGTGCTGAAAACGTTTTCATTGTGTCACCTTTGTTTTCTATTGATTCCAAAAGAGTAAAGAATGGGAACTAGGCAAATGTTGCAAAGTAAAATAGTGGGCACTTATCTAAAAGCTTTGTAAAGCACCTTTGTAAATGTAATAACTCAGCCATTTTCAGCCTTTGCTACCCTCATGCAAGAGACAGGAAAAAAAAATCCAGTACTGATGGAATATGATGAAGACATGCATCTGGAGATGTGAGCAATACAAAGACAGAATTAGCAGTACCCTAAGTTCTCAGAATGAAAATATGAATTTTCTACTGATGTAATAGTTTTGTAAGAGTCACAGAAAGAATTCTCAAGTGTTTTCTTATGTTACCCATATTACTTTTTAAGTAATAGTTTATTAATTTTTATCACAAATGGTGTTATTCACACATTTACGTTCTTGTGCTGTAAAGGTCATGGGTATTTTTAAAATTAATTGAAGATTTAAATACAAATAATATTAACATTTTCTGCTTTTGACTTTCTATGTATCTGAAGAAGCTGTTTATGTGAATTTCTCTTGCTCTGTGAAAAGACTTGTAACCTGTGAAAAAGAAACTATTCATGTTGTGTTTCTTTTTCATCCAGTTATAGCAGTAAAATAAATAAACAACTTCAATTTCTAACTGTTCTTCAAGCAAAAAAATGTTATCAGTACTGTTAATCAGAACTTTTTTCGTACTAATTATTGTAGACCAATAGGTTAATGTGTTGTTTATCTCTTACACAGTTGAACAGAATTGACCTCTAATTATTCTTTCTATAAGTGAAGAAACATAAGGAACATACAATAAAATTCATTTAATTATTCAGGAAAATAATTAGTCATGATGAGGGAAACTCTCATTATGAGCTTTGTAAATTGACCCTTTAAAATTGGCCCACTGACCAGGTCTTGGGCCTGTTTTGATGTAAAATATTAATGCTTTATTTTAAACAAAGCCAAGTAGCATCATCACTTAAGAATATAATTCTTAGAGACATAGTTGTCTGGTTTTTTCTGTTTTTTCAAATCTTCATGAAAGAGCAGCACTGAGTCATCATTTGCCAACCTTAAGGAGGGGCAGGAAGTGTCAGGCAGAGATTCGCATTTAAGTTCCACTTCTTTATTTTTGATATAAGTTCAGTCAGTAGTGACTGACTGCAAAGGAAAGGGACAAGATGTTTTAAATAAACTTCAGCAATCAATTACAAGTAGGGCATTTAAATATCTCATTCAAAAGGGGGAGTAATTTCTCAGAATGCCTAAGAGTCCTCTCATTAGGTCTTAATAGTTGAAAAAAGTAAAATATTTATACTGTTTCTGTGATCTTATAGCTGTAGGTAATAAATACCTTATTATAGTACACAGCATCAAATGATTTAACACATGATTTGTATCTGATGAAGCGAATTAAGCTACTAAAGAAATACAAGAAAAACAGCAAGGCAAAGCAGTAGGTATTGACAGCAGAATATAATGACCTTTTTAAATATTCCCAGAAAAAAATGCTCAATCTGATACTCAGTTCCTATGCAGCCCATCTGGCTTTATCCATATTCTTTCTTCATTTTAGTACAATATACTCACATATCTCAAAAGAAAAATAGAGTAATAGGAATCACAATTATAAAACTGAGCTGGCCATCCCTCCTTGGTAGAGGCTAAAGCGGTTGGATGTAGGCACCCTGAAAAACCCAGAATTATAATTCTTGCTGTTGTATCTTAGCCTTCTTTCCTTCTGTTTCTCTAAATTATCAGGTTCCCACAGACAAGTGTCATCCTTGACTGCCTTACAATCCAGCTTTCATCTACCTAAACTAGTAGAAGCATGATGAAGGCTGTAGTCTTTTATCTACCTACTCATTGGCCTATTTAGGTTTAAAGTATCCAAATAAAACTCATTAATTTTACATGCCTGTACTCTTTCTTTTAGGCAATGGATGTTACATTTTGATAATCTCCACCATACCTATAATCAAAGCTATAGAGTGTTGAGGACCAATAATATTAAGCTTCTTATGATTCAGATTGTCTCAGGAAATTACCTCCATGCTGAAAGAAAACTGTCACATGATTCAATCAAACTCTAAGTTTCACCTAAAAAATGTTTTTCACTGCCCTAGCATTCTCCTTTGGAAGAACAGGGAATGTCCTTGAAACTCTAATTGCTGTACTACTCTATCTAGACTTTAAACTTTTATGTGTAAACTTAGACAAATTATTGTAAGGAGTACTGGTGCTGTTAAGAATACAGAGGAGAGTGCTTAATTAATCTACAGTGGTTACCTACCTACCTACATGCTCATACTGACATTCATTTCATCAGTTGTGAGGTTATCCATCATCCTTTCAGAGGTCTTCCAAACACCTTCTAATTTAGCAAAACTACAAAACACAGCAACAATGTTAAATTAATTTGAAGACTCTACAGTGACAAAAAACCTCTGGCAGGCTCTCTGACTGGAAGCTGAATAAATCTGCTGAAGCTTTAAAGACAAAAAACACTACTGTAACATTCTGTTCCACACAACACTCCCACTCCCTCACATGTGCCTGTCAGTAATATCATTTTTATAGTGATATTTTCTCCGGAGACAGCTAGAAAAGTACCAGCTGTTTCCTCCCTTCTAACGATGTAAGAGTAACTTCATAACAATAAGTCCATCACTGACTGGCAGAAAGCAAATAAACTTGGCAGATCTGGACCTAATATTTGGACTGACAGAGCAAGAAGTTTCTATATATTTCAAGAAATTGCTAAAATTTTCTTTGAAAATAATTCCCTCTGTCAAAATTGTTCTTTGTTCCTTTACATTTTGTGGAAAGGCGGAGGGGGATGGGTGGGTGGTGTTTTGTTGGCTGGGATTTTTGTTGTTTTATATCTGATTCCATAGCTTTTTTTGGCAAGATGACTTTTTCACTTAGCCAGCATCTGAATGTCATTACAGGAACTCACTCTAGTATATGTGTACCCACATGTTGTGTCTTCCACAGAAAATGTTCTGACAGGACAATGCCTCTGTTCTCTTCTGTGTTATTTTTGTAATAAGGAAATTTGATATTTCAACAACAGGATTTCCGAAGTGTTAGTTAGAATGCAGGAACTGGATTGCTTATGCCATCCAACCAATTCTCTAAGTCTATACAGTCTCCACTTTATTGCAAGTTGTTACAATAGTTCCTTTGTTTTGTTCTTCACTTCTCTAAAAATAGGTTATGACTGCTCCACATCAAATTTCCAATTGACTATCTCCTTTCTTGCATAATCAACAATAGCTCATGCAGTATAGTAGCTATATTAGAAACAAGAACCAGAAAACTTCACAGACTCACAGAATACTTGAATTTGAAAAGGACTTCTTGACATCACCTAGTTTAGATTTCCCTGTTTAAAGCAGGGTCAAACAGCAAGAGCAAGTCTTTCAAGGTATTATCTAATCACTAATCCAGTTTTCAATGTTCATGATGATAGAAACACCACAACCATTTTGAATATGAAAAGGCTGAATTCTGTTCACTTTAAGCAAAAAATGAACAAAACATAATTTCATTAAGCTGATAAAAAACCTAGAGAACAAGCACAAATAGTAATGGAGAAAAAAATCTCAGGTTCTATATCTTCATGGAAAATAACATTTTATTCAGCTGCAAAACACCTAAAAGACAGTACCACTTCTGCCTCATGCCCCTGTGTTGTGTGCATGCACAAATGTGCATATACATATACATGAATATTAACTTACCTTTCTATATTAATGCATTTAAATACATATAGTTCATTTATAAGAGTTTTCTAAGAGCAAACACACTGGAATTGTATGAAAAAATTAAGTTTTAGACCTGAAAAAGATTGTGAGTGAGAGAATTCATGGTCATAGGAAAACCTCATTGATTAAGCTGCAGTTCAAATGCTGCACATTATGTGACTGGACACTAACCATTAATAGTGTTGTTAATCCACTTGCCAATGAAAATTACACAATAATAAACCCAGTCAACTATCTATGCTCTATTATTTCCTTCTCAAATGTTCAGGTAAATTATTTTTATCCATTGTATCAACAGGGAATGCCTAGATGTGTTATCTAGCTGAGGCACACTGATCCTATCTGTTGTCCCATAAGATTTTCAAGAGGGATTAATCTTGATAGTTACATGTGGGCTGTAAATATTTCCATTACTAACTGGGCAGTAAAGACATAAACAGTAGGCAAATTAGGAGATATCTAAAGTGTAGATGGACATTGCAAGTAAACCTGAGCCATCTGAATTGTGCTAATAGTATAAGTTATCTCTCCTACATAAATCCAGTAGCTCTTGAAAATGTAAAAGAAAAAATATTAATATGCTAATTTTACAGGCTTTTAATATAATATCGTGGCAGAATTTGAAATTAGGTGTGTATGACTGGTAATGATATAGCAGTGCTGCTAATTTCACCCGACAACTAAATCTGTAAATTGTAAAATCTTTTGGCTTGGTGATACATCAGTCCTAAGGAGCTGCCATTTAAAAGAAATTAAACATATAGCCTACAACTGTTTCTAAAGCTGCTGACAGAAAGATAATGCATGATCTAATATCCAAAGGTTTATCTCAAAATGTGATCAAGGTTTTCTATCCCTTTTCACCTGGGTAGTGTTACAACAAATGTGGTCGATCAGAAAATTTAAGCTTGCTAATGCAAGCTTAAATAATGATTTCATAAACTTTGTCTATTGAGCAATTCCATATTCAAAGCTACTTAGTGTGCTTTCTCATCATAGTTAGGAATATTACCTTTGTTTCTAAAAGCAGGGCTCATTCAATTTTTAAATAGATAGCAAGGAAAAATTGAGTAGGGAGCTCAGTCTGAAGCAAAATAAACTGGATTCTATTTGATAAAATTATTACCTGGAAGGTAGGATATAAAATCTAATGTAATGGAGGCATAAACAAGGAAGATTTTAATATCTGCTTGTAACCTTTAGGAATATTTATTCAGAATATTAGAGAAACACCTTAAAGTATGTTTTTTTTTCTAGAGCCTAACCAGATAAACGGATGCCAGGTGCAGTTTTCCAGTCACTTGTGTTTTATAACTAGTTCTCCTCTCATAGTGATAACTTGAGAAATTCTTCTTGACTTTATCTGCTAGTGAGGGGCTCCACATCTCCACAAAGCCCTAATTCTTCAGATATATATATAATTCTTCAGAAATAAATGCAGCACTGGCACTAAGGGATCTCCATAGCCAGTCCTACACAGCATTTGAGGATTCTCCTTGTCAGAAGTCCCCAAGGGCTGCGCACCAAAAGCAGAAATGGTGAGAAGGAACAATAGCTAATCTAATGCTCCTGCATGCTGGCATTTCTCAGCTCAGGCTTTGCACTCCAGGACTCTTACAGTAAAGGCACTTTGGAGACCCTCCAGTGTGGCGTGTTTGCAGCAGTCTTAAGCCCAAGACCTTTAATCCAAAGTAGGTCTGCATATTTGTTTAGTATTTGGAAAGTGCTGGCTGAATTTCCCATCTCTGCTTTTCTCTGAATTGAATACCATCAAGAACAAATGAAACCTGACCTCACAGTAAAGTATATGTATATAGTTTGGCAATGGAATTTTTTGCTCCAGTGTTAGCCTCCAATTCACATACTTGGTTATTTTTAACACTAAATGGTAACTACCTAATGCTAAAAGTGACCAAAGCAATTTCATTTAAAAAAAAATAATCTTCTGTTGCATCTTTCTTTGAGACAGACAGACCTAATATCATTTAGCCTTGCAAAACTGTGAATAGAGAAATAAAGAGAAATTTAATCTGCACAAGTACCTGTTCCCTCTATCTCGGTTACACATATTCTAGCTACAAATCTACAGATTACTTTCTTTTCAGCTAGGTAGACATAGGCAAAACCAGCAAATGCTTCATCCAAGGGAATTAAGTTTGGTTTGGAAACCTTTCACCATATTTCATATTACTAAATCATACTGTACTTCATGTAAGTACTGTGGGCACAGTAGGTTTTTTTTTCCTCATGTCTTTGAAGCAACTGATCCCTGTGTAAGAAAACCAGAGAATGAAACCCTTTCTGATGTCTCATCTGAAACTGTTGTGCATATCATTCCACATTTCAGAAATCAAATTTAAATTATAGACACCTTAAATGTGTTTTCCTAATAACATTCTTTGCTGTTGAAGATTGATTGTTCAGCAGTGTTTCAAATTTTCCCTTTTGGTACTTTCAGTCTACCCTGTGGACTTTAAAAATTCTAGTAGTACAGTGAGCTTTCAATAAAATTTATTATCCTTTTTTAGGCTATGTATAAATATCTTAAATAAAACTTTGGCATCAGCATCAAAGCACTAAAATATGTCTTCTGTTCTCTCCAGCTTTTTCAATATTTTATGTGTTTGATGCTAATGTGAATGTAATATTCAAACTTAAAAAATGTATGGCAAAGGGAAAAGTAAATGTCAATAAGCTTCATTGAACACTTTTATTAAATGCTTGTTATGTAAAAAGATCTCTTAAAGGTAAGAGGTGCTGTAAATCCTCTGTGTCACCATTATGTAGTTCTGCAAGTTACAAATATATTTATAACCATCCACAGAATACGTTAAAGAAGGACATTATTCCTATATATTACAAAAAAAAATTAATGTATTAATACTGCCCTATTACTGAGAGTTCTTTCAATTATCTGCTTCTGACTACCTTAAATTGTGCATGCAGTGTGTGCACAATTAATAAACTTATCTTAAAAGACAGGATGTTTTACTTTTTCTATTTTTTTTTAATCCAAACATACAATAATTGAAATATTTCCAATTAAATTCAAAGAGCTCTCTTAATGAAAGGACATGGTTTCTCTATAATAAAGTTCTGCACAATACACATAAGCTACCTATTAAGAAATTTTTTCTCTACATCATCTGTATGAAAAAAACAACCTAACCCTCAGGCAATAACCCTTCCTAGGACTAGGATCCAGTTTTCTAGGAGAGACTGCTGCAGGAGATATGGGTTATGCCATCAGCCTCTGTAAGTGAGATTTAAATCACTGGGAAAATTATTCCTGGGGCTGTAAACTCCATCCTTATGGTTCTTTCCCTTCATGGTTTGAATTCAATTCATTTAGCAGGGTAGCATCTGCAGGGAATTGGTTACCCTGTTCACAGGATCCAACTCCTCCAAATGTCAGGTGGCTCTGGCTTAAAGGGTACTGGCTTCACAGCAGCAGCAGAAATGCTTCATTTCACACTTTGGAAAGCGCTGTAAATAGTAACAGCTGAGTAATTCACAGCCTGCTCTGAAGCCCTGGGTGACCCTAAGTGTCCCTCAGCAGTAAAGGTGGGGGGCACACTGAGAACCAGCGCCCACGCATCCTCCTGCTCCCCCCCTGTGCTGCAGTGTCCCATCAGCTTCAGCGAGCCCAGCCCAGGCTTTGGAGCCAGAGGCAGGCAGAGGGGGCTGCCTTGGCCAGCACGAGGATGACACACACCAGGTGTGCAGATGCTGCGACTTTGGAACAGAGTGTGTGCAGTTTGCCCTTCCACACAGCAACTTAGCTGGCATAGGGCTCTGTTTCTCTGTTTCATGACTTGGTCAGTAACTTCTGGAAGCACTAGATTGCCCTCTTCCCCATTGCCCTCTTCCCCATTTCCCTCATCCCACTTTGTATTACTCATTTATTTCCAGTGCCTGAAAAATCAGCACACCTAAGGCCCCACCTTCTACAAACTGTCTTACTTCTGTCATACAGCCTTATTTCTGTCTATTGTATGACCATGTTCTGCTTACAGCTGGAGCATAAATCTTGGCTGGAATTATCTGAGGTCCAACATAGGGGAAAGTATAATTTTAAAAAATTTGTTCTTTCTGAGTTCTGTCCTGCTATAGAAAAGGTTGTCTTTATCATAGTCATTACCTGTAGCAAAGCCAAAACTACAAAACACTCAGATATGGCTCCCTATCTCATGAACAGCTAAATTGCTTCAGCTTTACCAGAGGGCACCTCTGAAAACAGCAGTTACTGTGGCCAGCTAGCACTCAGCCAATTCACACCTTCTTAGGTTTCCCTCTCAGTCCTTTTTTTGAAAGTCAGTATTCATTGTGTTTTCCCTGGTCTGCTAAAAATCTTACCTTTCAAATCAAAATGGAGCATTAGGAGATGCCTCTTAAACTTCCTAATGTACCTGACCCATCCTCCAAACAATCCTGCTATCCTCCATGTGTTTATGCAGGAGGGAATTGACAGGATTAGCTGTTCTTAACTGCCACAGAAAGCATTTTCATTTCAGAATTAGCAAAAATAAAATAATTAGACTTTCATCCCCATGAATTTTAGTGGATATAAAATTTCATTTAAAGAAATAATTAAATAATGAACATATATAGAAATAATTAAACACTTAGAGGAGAATTCATGTAAGCACACAAAGTGCGCACCATGGTGATTCTGAAAGCGACCACTGCCTGAGCCCTGTACCATCCACAGTTTGAACCAGCTCCCTGACTCGGGTCCTGCAGAGCTCAGAGCAGGGCTACAGAGCTGCCTCTGCCAGTCCCCACCTCACCTTCATCCTGAGCAGCTTTTGGTGTCCTCTCAGCTCTGCTGGCTGAGGTGTCCTGCTGCCTTCCTGGAGGGCTTTCCAGGGATAGGGACGTCACATCTCATAGAATCATAAAATCATTACCATTGGAAAAGTGCTCTGAGATCTGCAAGTCCAACCATTAAAACTGCCAAGTCCACCACTAGACCACGTCCCTACACCCTATATCCACATTTCCACACTCAGTGATTCCACCACTTCCCTGAGCAGCCTGTTCCTATGGCTGACCACTCTTAGTGACAAAATTTTCCCAATATGCAATCTAAACCTTCCCTGGCAGAAATTGAGGCCATTTCCACTTGTATCACTTGTTATCTGGAAGAAGAGAAGAGCAAGCCCTTTTATCATAATCACTTTCTTTTAAAACATGACCGAGTTGTGCTTTTTCATTCCTTAATTCCCATCACAAATGGTTAACACACTCACAGATTTTTAAGAGATGAAGCATTTATTGGTTCTCCTCTTTTGGCTGTATTGATTCTCTCCCATCTCCTGAGAGAGGATGTGAAAGCAATGGTGCTACACAACACTGTTAGGCCTTTCTTTTCAGTTGGTGCTAGAGATTCATTCATTCATTCATTCATTCATTCATTCATTCATTCATTCATTCATTCATTCATTCACATATGGGGGAGATGTGACTAGCACATCAACAACTCTTGGGTCCCAAGCAGAAATCCCAGTTCCCAGGCTGACACACAGCTGAATTGCTTCCCTTAGCCTCCTCTGTAAATCTGCATGTTCTAAAGAGCTTCTTCAATGGGAACAGAAAGACTGAATCACATCATTTTACTTCCTTCGTATATGACAGTGGATTTCTACTTTTTGTTCATTGTGAATGATTGTGCAAAAAATATAAAAATCCAAAATCTGCACCTGCATTCAGGACAAGCTTCTGGGCCATCAGTCCTGCCTGGACAGAGCTACTTACCTGCAAGAGAAAACTGAAAATCTTCAAGGTTCAGGATTTTCTTTCCATCGTTTTTCTAAAAGCTACCTCTGTGCTTGGTTGGCTGCCTGGTTTGTGCCAAATTGGGGTGCATCATTCTCCCTATACACACTCTAAGTGTTGGACCTTGGGATCCAGCTGTCTTCTTGGATGCAACAATGTCATGCCAAAATTAGGTTGCGGGATCTTACATTTCCTTTCTGATTTTAGTCAGAAAGGAAATGTAACATTGTGTAATGCTTCCCTACTTCCCTGTAGTAAAATCTCAATTTCCCCCCACATTATCCTTCTGTATTCTAGCTAAAGTTTTGGTTCCTGTAGCATGTCATAATATCAGCAAATAAGTATAACTTTTTTAGTCATTGATTGATGATGCTGGTGGTTGACTTGAAGCACAGCACTGGGTCTGCCTGTCAGAAGCTGAGTTCTGAGCATTTTCTGAAAAACAGATGTCTCAGTCTCTAACTACATCTCTACTTTTCCAGTTTTTTGAGCTTAGCTTGACTGGCATGGGTGAACTCCCAGACTCCCCAAAGTCAGCAGCAGTTCTGCCATTGATTTTGAATTGTCATATAAATCTTCGTCATGAGCATACAAAGCCAATGGAAAAGTGAGAATATCGGGTCTGCCTATCCAACATTCTCTGAACTTTCTGTTCCAGTTATGTGTATTGAAGTTTGATTCCTTTCTGATAGTGAACTTCAAAATGAAGGGAACTGTGAAAAACAGTGAAAACTGACAAGTGAGATGGAATTGGGGAGATCAGTTTACATAGCCACAAAATATCAGCAGAAAAGTAATTTAACTGATTTTCTCTGAGAAGTTGTCACTGTTTGCAATTTAAAGTGTTTGCCTACTACTTTCTATTAACTTTAAACTAAATAGTTTTCTAATTTAGTAGATTGCCTTGGAGCCTCCTACTGGCTTTCTAGTAAGCTTGATCTTTTATTAACTGCAGTACTTTGTGATATTCATGATACATTAATTTAAATTAACATTTTTAGATTTCAGAAGTACGTTCATATTAGCATTCATTTTTTTGCTAGCAAATGGCAGAATAATTAACATAGAATATTTGATCTCATTAATAGAATTCATGTTTGGTGTTTTGACGCAAAGCTCATTTTTAAAGTAGTGAAAAAAACAGTAAAATATTACTCTCTGGACATGTTTATGTTATTTTGGTTGGTCTATCCTTTTATTTTTCTTTATGTTCATTTTACCAGAAATGCATCCTTATCTACCTGTTCATGTTAATGGATTTTTTTATTCTACCAGAATTGATAGTTTGAATGTAAGAGTGGTAACACTCCTTGTAGTGTTCTAAAGTCAATACCCAGGAATTTTTCCTTGCTAAGGTTATACCATTTCCTCCTGTAAAATTCTACAAAAGAAGCCAATTTCTTCAAGAAACACCTAGAGGGATATACTGAGCCAAGTGACTTTTTATAAAGCATACCCTGTCTCTCTCCTGTGCAGGCAATTGTCATTCATTTGTGAGATGAGCAGAATTTGCTTCTCAGCAGTCATTGTTTGAATCCAAGAGGGAAATGGACAGCATCCTCACAGTTTCTCAGCAGGTGTTGGTTAGGTACACAGTCTCAGGTTAGATAAGACAGGCAAAGGAGATCCTCAGTACGATTGCTAGAGCTGGGTTAAATGCAAATGGTGAAGCAAAGTGCTTTTAGAGGCAATTCCCCTGGTGAAGGTGCTGGTGGATATAACCAGGGAATGGTGGGTGTAACCCAGGATGGTGCTCATCTTGCACAGCTGAGGCCACGTGCCAGGGGCTGTGTGGCTCCAGATGCCATCCCTGTCCCGAGGTGTGACTGGGGACTGGAGTGAGGTGAGTGCCGAATGCACTCAGCAGTTCTGTGCAGGGCTGGCAGGACAATTCACACTGTGCTGGCAGGAGCTGGGGCAGCTGCCAGGGACAGCACTGAGTAGCACTTCCATGCTGCATCCCAGGCACTCGGCTCCAGAGAGGAACCTCTGGCAGCAGAAGGGGAGCAGGGAGCCACAGGGGAAATAACATCAACCACCAGAGTTCTTTCCGAACCCCAGGACTGCCCGTGATCTGACACACCAATTAGTCTCACTCCTGCATTTTCTGAGTGGTAGCTTTTCAAAGAAAATCACATGTGAAAAAAAAACCTTAAGTTTTTAATATAAGGAAATTATTTGGTTGACATGACTTCCTGCTATTGTGTGCATGAGGAACTGCCACAGCAGGTGGGCAGTTCCAACAGAGACAGTGGAGCAAACTGATGGAGCTTGGAGCTGTTCCCTGGGCTCCCTGGCCCATAACACTTCAGCCAGCCACGCTGATGGTCAATAACTCTAAGAGAAACCATGGATGGAGGGACACCAGGGGTGTTTTCTGAGTGGACTGCAGAAAGAATAAGAATTAAAAGTGCAAGACAGACTTTGGTACGAGCAGCAGCTCCCTCTCTATGGTCTAGGATACTTAACTAAGTATGGATGGATGAGGAATTAGTTCTCCCTTTATTCCTGACTGAAAAAATAAAAGGATTTCAACTTTTGTTCTAGGAAGAAAGTCTGAATTTATTAAGCAAGAGATCTTCATAAAGTCCTCTTCTATGGAGGAAACATTATTCTCTTATTAGATCAGCCCATGCTGGTCTGAAAGAATCCAATTGTTGAGTTTGAGGAATAATACAGAAGGGAAATCACTCTGGAAATCCAGATTCTTCAACCAAGGTGCTGTGCAAACTGAGTAAGGCACCTTTGTGTTCTGTGAGAGCACTCTGCTACAGATTACAGCCTCATATTAGACTTTCTGTTTTGACAGGCCCTGCTGAAGCTAAAATGGGCTTCATGACTAAACTCTTTCAGATAAAATTCCTTTTTAATACAGACTTCCAAACATTTTATTATTTGCCATTTGGTCTGAAGCATAATGGTCCAAAGCAGAGCAGCTGCTGCTAGCAGCCACATTTGACAATTCCCTTTCCCACCTCTGCCAGGAAAAGAAAAAAACAATAAAAAGCCAAAAAACACACACTCCATTACCTTAGCAAAAGTAGTTGACAAAAAATGTCCAATTTCACCTGAAACAGGAAAGGGACAGGTTGAATCACGTGATTATTCACTGGATGTTTGTATTTTTGAAAGAATGAACATTTTGGGGCGTTGTTTACTTTAACCTATAAGAAACATTAGCATTTCTTGATCTTATAAATGTTCTGGCTTTTAATAATGGCTGAAAGACATCTCAGCTCTCTACTGAGACTAAAAATAGTCAGCTGGGTGGTTGCTTAGCTAGAGAGTCAGGCAGCTGCTCTGCTGTTAGGTTTGTTTCCACTCTGCTGTAGAAAAAGGTGCCTCCAGGGCTTCAGTCCTGAGCTGTAGAGTGGAACAGCTTGGTGAATACCTGTTTCTATTTTCTGGCTCCAAACCCTCCTCATACGGTGCCAAAAGGTGTGTTCCATTGTTAAATGTCAAATGGGTAGGCATGCCTCTGGATTTTTCATGGCTTTAGGTGAATTTTGAATTAAATTCTTTGTATAAGCAGATAATTGAAGTTGGATTTTTACTTGTGTCTCACACTCCCTTTTAGCATAGTTCTCTTTTGAGCTTCATTTATTGGTCCAACCAGATGCATACTATAGAATAGATTAAAATAAGTGGTTTTTCAGCTAAAATTACTTTATCAGCCATGATTTAAATTTTGTGATATGCAGTCTTTTCAACTGCTTTAAATGAACACTTATTTTCTTCATGAGGAAATATCAACACTTAGCAATATTTTTTTCTAAGTAAAGCTAAATTATTGCTTTTTGGTGAACAGCAGATTCACTCCAAAATTAGAAGAGCTTAGAATTATTCTCTAAATTAATTTAAATCTAGCCAAATGTACAGGTCAAAAATGCTGAGTGGAATTTTAAAAAATATTGGGTTTTTTCACCAGTTTTTAAAAATTATGTATTTCAGCAATAATGTTTTAATTGAGCTATTATTTAAAAAATAGAGATTTCAAAATCTATTTATAACACAAATGCATCCATTAAATACTTCTATAGAATTTTTCAGGTTTATTTCAAATTATACATTACTTTCTTTTTCATCATATCCAACTTTTCAAAATATATTTCAATCAAACGAGTCTAGTTTTTATACACCAGGAAAAGAAATCTACCTATTTCTAATCATAACTTTAGCAGCTCTCCCTGAATATATATTTTCTTTAATTTTAAGCATGAATGACCATGAATATGTCTATCTGAAATATTTCTATATATTTATGGGGAAAACAATATATATTACATATTTTATATTACTATAAATCCATAAAAATTTTTTTGTTGTTGTACAATAAGAATACTTTCTAAATTTGCTATACTGTATTTTTCTGCAGCATGTCATTGAACTGCAACTACTTTATTCCAAAATGCATTGTCAGCTGTTTAAAACATAAAAATACAAGAGGAATGATTTTTTACTTTTGATGTCATGAATGCAGTATCATAGTCAAAGTGAAAATTTCTGTATAAAGAATCTATGTAAGCAACTGGATATACCAGGCACTAGTCATTTATACACCAATCCTTATTCAGGATTGCATTCCTAATTCCTAACACCTTGGAAATAGATAATTATTATGCCAGTGCAATTACTTCTTCCTTGAGAATGTGGTAGAAGATGTACTGTTACTAAGGTATTTCATGAAAAAGCACATGCTTCATGGAGAAATACTTCATATTTTTGTATATCCTGAAAGAAATTGATGCAAATAACAAGAGAAAGGTTGTAGAGTCCCAATATTTTAAATTATTATTATTAAAATTTGATCAAGACATAATGAATTTTAATTTTGTGCAAGAAAGGAATCACACTGTTGTGTCTACTGTGTCATCATTTTACAGTGTTCAAAAAGCATACCAGCATCTATCAGTGATTAGTTAAGTGTTTATGTGTCCAATGCAACAATTTAAAGATAATTCAAACTGCTCCAGGTTTCTTTAAATTTCATAACTGCAGTGACCAGAGAAGCCAACAGGAAATCACATTTAATCCAGTAGTTTGATTAAGCAAGATGAGTGGGATATGTTGGTTGCGAACCCCCAAATGATCATCTGGAGTATTTTCTATAAGCTGAAAAACATCATGCACTGTTCATAAAGGGAAAGAGAGTTCAGAAAAACTGTTTCCTCCACTTTAAAACAGTGGAGGTCAAAATTTTCCTAAACAACTTCTCAAGACTTTCTTATCTCTACAATCTCCTGCCTGCCTTCAGTCAAAACATTTGTTTGCTTCCACTGGCAGATACCCAGGGGTAGGTGTGTGGTCTGAAAATCTGCTCCAGCGGAGTTTCCAGCAACATAAACTGCCTGTTGTTTCCTTTCCCTGTAAGGGCTTGAAAAGACAGCTTGGCTTGAAAAATTGGAGTGGGAGTGCCTGAGTGTACCCTGAGCAGAACTGGAGTCAGAACACGCACAGAAGCGCCTCCCCTGCAGAGCCCTGTCCATGCTGAGAGGTGACCTTTCTCTAGCATAAGATGGATGGAAAATGTGTTGTACTCTACCCAGAAATCCAAATTGAAGAGGTCATGCTAAGGGAAGAAGGGGAGATATTCATCTGTTATAGTTCAATATATATTAGCTGGGTAGTTTCTGTGCCAGGAGCACTCAGTGTAGCTCACATGTTTGTACTGGGTTCCTGGAAAAAGACTGATGTTAAATGACCTTAGCTGTATTTTAATCCCATAAATGGTGGTGCCTATTACATGCAACTTTCTCAGAAACAGCTTGCTTTTCTGAGCCTTGTTTGAGTATGCATTTCTTTTTTTTCCCCCTTTGTTTTTCATAGGTCTTTTTCATTCTGTTGCTATTATACTTAACCTCTTGTTATAAGCATCTTTCTCTGATATATACTACATGCTAAATTTCATCTCATCTTCACTACAATATATTACAACTGAAACAAATGTAATTTTTGTTTAAATGACATGTGACATCATCAACAGCAACACATTTTCCAATAAGTTTTTTCAACCACATAAAATTAAAACTTTGCTATTCCAGTTCTTATTACAGGAATGCTTTCTAGCTACTTAAAAAATGTTAAATTCCTACCAGATTCATGACAGGCCATAATTCAGATGAGTTCCTCAAAATGACACTGGCACTTCTGGTTCCAAGGGTATGTCAATCACAAACACAGATTGTCTGATTAACATTATCATAATAAAGATTAATACATGCTTATTATTTATCCCAGGATATTATAGGAGCACCTGAAGCCAGGCTAGTATTCAATGAGCTCTTGTACAAAATGGGAGCAAACAGCAAACCTTGCCTCTTAAAATTTAAGGCTATAAATCAGAAGTGCATTTACGTGTCTAAGAAGATTTGTCTCTTCAGAGAAGCACTTAGGCAAATAATTTCACTATGTAAAAGTAGGTTCTTATAAAGGAATTATTTCTGTATTAAATCTCTGAAATTATAAACCTTAGATAAAATCTTAATTTTGCTTGCACAGTTGGAATAATTCCTTTATTATTTTACAGTTCTCCATCTCTCTGTAAAAGAGAGATGCATTTGAAAAAATGTAATGTAAAGGCTTAGTGATATCATGTCTGCCATGTTGCTTATTCCTATGAAAATCTCTGATAATTCATAATGCTGACTAAAGTACAGGTCCCCTCACTTACATTAACCTATTCAGCTTCTTGATTAATAGAATTGTAAAGGTATAGTTCTGATCCTCTTATTTAATAAGCCACAAAAGATTGTTTTTCTTACTAATTTATTGTTAATTGACATAATATTTTTATTTGTTTATGTTTTTCTGTAAGGCTCATCACTTGATAAAGTGTATTCCTTTCAATGAAGATTTAATTATTTTGTATTCATTATTTCATGGCATTATTCTGCTGAAGAACTTCACTGCACATTTATATTTTTATGTGACTAAACATTCACATTTAATAGCTTTTGAAAGGCAAGTTCACAACTACTCTAATTAATAACAATGATATAGTGTGGATTTTATAGCAAATTAACTGTCCAGCAACAAGGCTGAACAACAATAACATAAAAGTTATTGTATGTGCTTCATTCCAAAACTAAGAGAGAAGAAATAGATTACAAATACAGAACATTAAATTATTCTTCCATAAATTAGGCTTGCTCCTCATTTACAAATTTATATCAGAACTATCTGTCTTAGTTAAAAACCACTCTAAGTATTAGTCACAGAACAGAGAAAGAGCAGAGCAGAACAGTAGTGTTTGCTCACTTGTTTAAAATACTACTAATGTAATTTATGTCTTTTTTATACTTTCATATGCCTATAAACATCCATTGTTCTCAATTTTCTCAGAACTTAGAAAAGTTTGTAATCACTTTCTAGCACTTCAGCAAACTAGAATTCCTATGTTGACCAAAAAAAATCAGTACCACAGAATGAGCTTTTCTTGGTATTTCCTGGTGCGTTCAGCAAAATTTGGCTTCTAAATACCAGTCATTGAAGAGTTACTTTTGTATTTTGTATTCAAAGCTTTTAAAAATAGAGACTACTGAGTTAAAATGCCCAAACCACCCTAATTCTTACTCACACTGAGGTGGAGGCAGAGGCATGCTAAGCACACATACTCCTTCTTCCTACTCCTTTCCATCTTGTTGTGAGAGTGACTGGAAGTGATGGCTAAGGTCCTGACTCATGGAAAAAGGAACAGGGAAATCCCAGGATAAATCCCAGTTACTGTGAGTTAAGCAAGGAGAAGAGCTCACCTATCTTAGGTGTTGTCAGAGCATTGCCTCTTGACACCTTTGTCAAAGAGAGGAACTGAGCAGGGGCATCCCAAGGGTGACAGGAAATCACAGCTTGAGAAAGCAATTGCCAAGCAGTTGGTAGGTAGATGCAGACTGTGATGCCTTCACACATCTTTTTGTTTTCAAACAGACTTGATCAAATATTTACTTTGAATTTTTTGCTCTGGTTGCTCTAACAATGCAAAACTCTACTTTACATGATATACCAAGCCATTTTTGCTATTCTAAATTGATGAAACTCCTCATTAAGTAATTTTATTATTATAGACCATTTTGCTGGTGCAACACTAGGAGAAACACAGCAGATTTAAGTCATAAAGCTTTCTTCATAATGTTTTTAACAGCTTTTGTTCCTTGAGGGCATGAGGATAAGGTGTTGCATATGCATGCAGTTTTGTTGCCAGTAAAGATGAAATAAAATTAGTTAAAAACCTAGGGAATTCAGAATTTTTATATAACACTTTTACTACACAAAAAAATACTACAGTAATACCATTTCTGTTCCTATTTATATTAATTGACTAACAGATTGTTTCATACGGTTTCTTTAAAAGATTTATTTTTCCAAAAACTCATATGAAGCAAAGATGAAGGCAGATGGAATATACTATAATTGTATGCTGCTCTGTAGTTTAAAAACAGTCTGTTGACAGAAACCTGGTAGGATTAACACTACTCCCAAATTTTCAGAGACCTCACAAAATTGCTTTAATGCAAGAAGAGGTCATGGTGGACTAAGCATTGTTTCTGGTTTCGTAACTTGCTCCAGATAAACCAAGAAGCCTGTGAATACATTCAGATGTCGAGCCTGGCACAGTAGATGTGTTTTTTACAAAGCCTGCTCTCCCTAGGGTCCCTCTGCAGTAGGTGGAACAAGAATCTCCTTCCAAGGACTAACCTCAGCTACCAAAGATCCCATTCTCAATCCTTTGGCTTCTGTCTCTCAGAAAGGCAGGGATAGTGCTAACAAGAACAGGGAGAATGCTAACTGTCTTCCACTGAGAACTGCCCTACAAGGAGTTACTTCTCTATTTATTATTTAGATAGGAATTTAAAAGGGGTCGTTTGAGCAGAAAAGAACATCCCTGCTCTGAATACGTTACCAGAAAGTGCTTTGGTCCCTCAAAAACTAACTCATATTAATTTTAACTACTGAGTGTCCTTAGTGACTTCAGTTGTACTACATATATCATGTTAAGTCATGCAGCTGTCTGCACCTTGACTGAAGGGAATAAGAATCCAGGTTAGCTCTGCACACAGAATGGAGAAAAAGAAATATAAAATATTTTTTAAAATCAAATTAAAATGCCTTTGTTATAATTTCAAATAATTTCAAATAATAGGTGGATCTTTGCTCCCCTTCTTTTCTCTGTGTTTCCTTGTTATCATTTGAGGGTGGATTAGCAGAGGCAGGGAGTGTGAATACATTTCAGTTAGAGCCTGGCAGGGAAGGTGCAAATATTGTCAGGGAAGGTGCAGATGTTGTAGATAGCATGGAAGAACATGAGAAGAGGTTGTGAGAGGTGGTGTGCCACCATCAGTGATGGCACCTCCACTGAAATGCAAGAAGCAGTAACTTATAACCAGGAAGGAGTAAGCAAAGGTTAGTGAAATAATGAGATGAGAAAAGAAAAGGAGTGTCTTCTCCTGCTGTGTTTTATGGCATGGACAGCACAGAGTTCAAAGGTCTTGATTCATTGCAGATTAACTCTATGAAATTTGCATACTTCTTGTTTTGGTGAAATTCAACATTTTTAATTTTCAAAATGCTTTTTACTTGCACAATGTTTTCATGAGAGTATCTGACAAACATTTTTGTTTCCAGCAGTTTCTTCTGCAAGCAAGTTTATCTGAAAATTGATGTTTCTTTGAGTGAGCTAGTGAAGTTTTGGGTTTATTTTTCACTGGATAATAGTGGGTCTATTTTTGCTTTAAAGAGTTGTGTATCTTAAGTGAATATTCTTTCATAAGTTATCTCTTTGTGGGTTGTGTAATGAACTGTGAGAGATAAGGGCAATTTCAAGTGAAATATCATAGCTACATAAATTTTACACATACATATTTTAAAACGTCTAAGCATTCATTCATGAGTGTTAGTCAAGAAAATAAAATGTGTCCTCAGCAAGATAAAATACATATTTTAGGTAAGAATTCAGGACTTGTATAATAAAAATGTCCTGAACCCCACCTATGGAAAAATGTTTCAACTAAGAATTAATTTTCAACAATAATTTGACCTTTAAGAGTATTTCTTCTTAAGAGAGTATCATTGTGCTGAAAAAGCAAAAACCCAAACAGAATAAAAAATAGTGCAGTACACAGGGGCATTCTCAGATGAATACCTGGTGGAGAAATAGACGTGTTCAGAATTTTTCTGTGCATCAAGGTTATCCATTTGACTGGTGTCTCTTTTACTACCTCAGAGCATGCATTTTTCCACCCTAGAAGATTTCACACATGAATGGCAGTAACATATTCTGTAATTATCCTTCATCCTATGTCTTTGTCACAATGTGTAATGCTGTAGTTTTTCACTATTTGAAACAGGGCAGGAATTTTAAATAGTTCAAATAAATTTTAACCATAACTGGTTTCTCCCCAGAATTCTTAGATAGCATAGGAGTGTGTTTTTATTAAGGGACCTGGAAGAAGAAAATTCATTAATAATACTATCATTAATTATTATTTTGAGAAGAAGCATAAGGGACAAAATTAATTAGTTCAGAATTGTTCTGAATGTTTTCAAACTAAAGACTTTGATTCAGTGGGTTCGACAAAATGCAGAATTCACCACTTCGAAAATTTAGACCAGAAATTTCAAGCAATTACCAAGCAATAAATTTCTTAGTAATGCTTAAGCAAAATGCTTCTAATGATTTTGATGCTCTTATTGACTCTTCTGGTTGCCTGGAGTGAATGCAAATCAATTTCAGTGATGACACATAGACATCTAATAATCTTTCATAAAAGATATTTTCTACATGCCAGTTAGAACTGGAACTGATACAGCAAATCAATGAAAATATAGTGCCAATTTTGTCACCTATAAAATTATGGTCTTTTCAAAAATATATGGTGATACCAATACCACATAATTTAATTTTATCTTCCACACATAGTAGTTTCTTTGGTATTTCTCTATAAAGCACGATCACCTTCTTGTGGAAATATTTTATAGCAGCTCAAGGTTTCACAACAGCTGCTCAGTGGAAGATCTTTTACTGCCCCTTTTTTGCAGACAACATTCTGGCATTCTTGCAAAACTGTTCTTGTGAGCCATGTAAGGTCATTGAAAAACATAATTGACAGAGGTGAACAAGACCAGAACTGGTCTTCTGGACCAATTCCATGAGGGACAACTGTGGATCATGATCACTACTAAATGGAACTGCAGTTTCATGATCACTGTTTCACTTTTTCCCCCTTTTCAGAGCTTTGCTAGCACTGAAGTTACAGATATGTGTAATTTATGTTTCCTGGGAGCACCAGGGACCCTCAAGGATGGCGGGGAAGGGTCCCCAGACAGGCCCCATCCCCTGGCTGGGACTAGGGAGTTTAAAGCCAGGAGCGGGTAAATGAGCAGAGAAGTGTGTTCTCAGGTCTGATGCATTCTCAGACTAGGACAAACTCTTAACACTGGCATCATTTGAAGTATCTGCTGAGCTCCTTTTATCCTTTACCATCTTCCTGCTTCTTAGATCTACTAGCAAAGGCTCTATGGAAGTGAGCTTACCAAACACACCAGAAGTTAGGTTTCCAGAGCTTCAGTATAACCTTCATCTGGAACAAGAGTGGCCCCTGGGCAATGCTCCTCCAGCTTGCCAGTTACAGCTCCTTCTCTGATGAAAAAGCCTCTATAATTCAGAGGCTGAGGATAAAAGACTTAGCAAAGTAGGGTTTTGGGTTTTTTGGTTTTTTTTTTTTTTTTTTTCAGGTAGTTTCAGGCTGCTTTGTCGGGAAACAGAAAAAGAAAGGATAATTTTCACAGGGGAAGCACTGTAAGCAGAGGAAGTAGATAAAACTGTCCCAGTAACAGAAGACCCTACCATTTAGCAAGAACCTCAGGATGACACTGTGCTGTGTGCCAACATCATTCTTGTCTCAGCAAATTGAAAACGGCACAAAGGAATGTAACGATTTTCAGGACGCCTCCTCTCCATTGCTATAGCTCACTGAGGTAGCAGCTGCTGGATGTTAACTTTGCACTGGCAGCACCTCACCCTGCCTGGCCCCCTTCCCACCCCTGAAAGAAAGGAAGAAAGAAAATAACGACGTGCATAAAATTTGAAACAGGTCACAAAAATCAAAAGAAGGTACATAGATCTTAAGTGTATCCTGAGCCATTCCTTTTAGATATCTGATGAGAATGAAGGGAAAAAAAAGCCACTAAAATTTATCTGCAAACTGAATCAGTTTTTAAAACATCGTAATAACATCTATCTAGTAAAATAGATGGGCTTTGAGAAACTAAATTAAATAATAATAATACTTCAGTATAAGCACCCTGTCTCATAGGCTTGGGGAGTTACAGAGAGCCTAAATACAAAAAATTACTTAAATTTTCCCAAAGTTACAAATATAGTAAATATTTATCTAAAATATTATCACAAATACTAATATTGTATAAGAATCAATATTTTTAAAGTATCAATGCAATATGATTGCTATTTCCTGGAATGCATTCAATTATCCAATACTTTAGGTGCAGTACTGTGTAAAGGCAATGGTTTCTTTGTAATGTTGGCAGCAGGTATTAATAAATACCAATTCTTGCTCATTTTTATGATGTTTGAGAAGTTATGTAGAAGATGCATGTGTCTCTGGTCAGTACCCCACTTTATCCCATCTTTGCATAAGACATTTTAGCATAAGAGTGCAGCAAAGAAGGCATGCTTGTACCTATTCTGTAAATAGCAATAGAAAGCAAGGCTGTCAATCAGAGGTTCTTTAACAATTTATAAATTCACTTGAAAAGGAAATAAACCAAGAAAGTAACTCAAGCACAATAAACCCTGCCCTTCCTCATTACCAAAATATTCCAAATACTACTGCATGCTAAGGGAAGTGCCTTGATGCACCTCTTGGAGTTCAATAACAAAAATGCTTTTCAGTTCTAGAGTTTTTAAGCTTCAAAACTAAGCTGCATGAAACACGAAGTGCACTTATGAACTAATGAAATATAAAATAGGGTGGGCAATTAAGAAGAAGAGAGCCTTAAAGAGCACTTCCAGAGAAGCCATATTCTACTCCCATTTTTAACTCTGCGACCCATGTCAGCTTCAGCAAATGAGAAGTGCATGAGTCTGACAAGGGCACAATTTGTCATGCCAGCTAAGCAACAGGTTGGCTGCTCCTGAGAGCTCTTTTTCCTTTGCATAAGTACTTATTAAAGAGGGAACAAGGATTATTTCTGAAAACCTGTATCACAGCTATCAAGGAGAGTCTCAACAGCACAGAGTACAACAAACAATAATGGACTCCTGTCTTCTTCAGGATGCCCCTTTCCTCTACATTTTTTAAAAATAAGTCATATTTTAATAAGTGAAGAAATTTATATCATCATTAGATGGACATCCAGTAGGTCTTTAACAGCCTTCTGAAAGATGGCTTCAGTGTGAGCTTTCATTTACTTTAAGTTTAGTAAAAAAAAGAGATATTTTCCAAAATCTGGTGAATTGTTGCCTTTCAGCATTTTTCAAAATGTGTGTGCAGTAAGGAGTGCATACTGATCTTTATTATGCCACCATGAATTCCATGAAAGTGTGGAACTATGCCAGTATGAACCAGATGCATTGGCTTTTAATTTTATCAAGTAAATAGGAACCAGTTGACCTTTTCTGTGTTATAGTTCTATTAATATCTTCTTTATTTTTCTAAGCTTTCTCTGTAGCTTTTAATTGCAATTGCACTGTGTTTTACAGGCCACATTACTTTCCTTCATAATTTACAGTGTTACTGAACAATTAAATGAACTCCACAGATTCCCTATATTTCATTGGGAATACATTCCTTTTCTTAATGAAGAGATACTGGAATGCATTGTTCATATCTCACGAATAAGTTATTTTTAAGAAATATTTCGCCAGAAAATGTGGTTACTTTATAATGCTTTTAGTGTTTATGAGCCAAATTTATTTTGCTGGAAGTAAGACCTGTTCCAAAACATTATAAATAAGTTAAGAAATAAAAAAGAACTTTTGCCCTGACCAATGGATTGCTTTTCTTCCTTGGAAATGCTAATGCATATATATATTTGCCATGGTAACCGGACAATTTTAAAATTCACGTACAGGCCTTTCTTCTCTTTGTTTCTGAATGTTTGAAAATATAATGAACCAGTAGGCTCACAGATGCTGAAGTTTTGTAATGAAGGGCTTCTAAAATTATTCCTGCAGTTTAGAACTGTCACAACCTGAAATTTGTCAAGAAAGAACAATGTCTGGAAGCAATTAGTCTGAAACCATTGATTGGTCCCAGATTTCAAATGAGAAACCCTGGATGCAGTAGAAAGTCAAGATTCATATGCCTATTTTATCTCTGCTTATAATGGCACCAGCCTTGTTCATGTATAACTGGTGATGAGCAGGCTGGGAGCTGGTGTCACACTGTCCTTTTAAATAGTGTGTGCTAGTTTTCATTCCATGTGAAGCAGATTGTCTAAAATGTCCTTTAGATGCTCATGACCAAAACCTTGGTGAGTTCGTTCAATTGTGTAAGTTTTTTAAAAAAGCACAATACAAAATACCTTCCATTGCCTTTAATGTAACCTGTATCTCTTAGGAAAAATGGGGATTTCTCCCTGTCCTACAGGAATATTGAGAAGCTTTATTTTTGGGTACAAAAAACAAATCATTAGTTCATATACTTTAAACAGGATTTTTGTGTGTATCATATACTTGAGACCAGAATCATTAATTTGCTGCCTTTCTTTTTTTGAACTATGGCTACAATAATTGTGTTTTGTGAATGGAGACCAAGAATCCTCTCAGCTCCATTTTCTAAAAATAAGCCTTGTCTCTTATGTGTACTCATTTAAATTTCATTACAATTCCTACATTTTGCTTTGAAACTCTTATCATGATCTGACCATACCTGGAACACAGATAACATTTCCAGTTCTGTTGAAATAAATTCACTCCACTTACACATAGCATCTAGCTATGCTGACTTCACCGGTAGATATATTTGGATTTATTTCTCTAAGATTTTCTGTAATTAATCCATAAATAAACTGTCTTAACTGTCTTTTGAAAACATCTAAACATATTAGAGGCTGAGTAATTGGAGTACATTTAGAAAAAAAACAGGAAAATGGTTATTTTCAATTCAGCCATTTTTGTTGGGTTTTAAAACTGTACAAATACCTGAATCTGTGGGTGATTTTTCTGCAGAAGATAATGGGCCTGGGATTACACTCAGACGAATAAACATGTGCAACCTCTATTTTGTAGAGAGTGTATTCCTCTGCTCTATCCCAAAGGTGACAGACAATAAAAGCAATTATACTGTGTTACTTCAAGTATTTACTCATCACATAAGTTCAGAAAACACTTTGCAAAATGGTGAAACCTTTAACTCTTACTACCTTTCTATTCCACTTGCGCATATCTTCTTCAATTTGATGCTCACCCAATTTCTCACTAGTTTATCAGGATTTGTTTTCTGCCTAGCCTTCATTGATTGTCTGCTCTATTTTCTGTTACTTTATTTTCCTTTCCTTTCTTTCCTTGTCTTTTTTTTTTCCTCAGCACTGTTTCTAAATCTTTGCCACTCAGTTCTTTCAGTTTTTCATTTCCAAATCACATCTCTCTAGGTCAGCCAGCAACAGGCATCAGCATCCTTCGACATTCTTTAATTATTGTGCTGAAAGTAGGCTAGAAATCTTTGGACCAAATTGAGCAGTGTTTCAAATTATAAAGTGAGACCTGAATCTGTAGATTTAGATCAATGCAATACCTCTGCATCATATCTCTCCTTTAGTAGTGTGAGAAATTACTGCCTCAAATTTGTGATTAATAAATGTAGCTCACAGCTTTGTTCTTGCTTGGGCTTACATAATGCGTCCCAGAGAGAAAGGCAGTTACATTCCTCCCTCTGTTGCCAGCTCCTTCCCAGTTGTGCATTACAGAATTGAGAATATTTCTTGATTTTTACCACTGTAAACGAGATCTAGGTTGAATTTATAATTACCGCATTTTTTCAAGCTCTCCTTCAGTATTTCATTTTTCTCCCTCTAAATTTAGAAGGATATTTTGATTCTAGCGGTATTTAAAGTGTTCATATGGGAGTTCAAATGGATAACAAGTTTAGGGAGTACATCTATAAAATTCTCCTTAAGTGATTCCACTGGACCAAAGAGCGTAACTGCATTGAAAGGCACTTCTAACAGAATCTAAACAACTTCAGCTTCACAATTTCAGCTCAGCTTTAAATGTCAAAGATTTGTTCTTCTCATGTAGAACAAGAGTATAAAAAGTCTGTGATCAAGATTTAGGCTTTAATTTCAGTTATGACTTACAATTCCTGCAGCAAGGGAGGATAAATTATTCCTCTGTGTTAGTTGCCTTTAATTTCTGGAACTTGGGAGTTATTGTCTTACATCCTAGGGAAATAAAGCCATATTTTGAGCCTATTTTTATGAAAATCAGTAGGCAATTTACTTTTTAACTCCTTTGCATATAGCAAAACACAAACCAGAAAACTGGCAAAGGATTAGATCTTGAAATAAAAAAGGAGAGAAAAAATAAACTGTTTGCATTGGGTAAAAGGGATATATATAATGCAAGCAGGAAAAGTTTTGAGAGAGATTCAGGCTTTGACAGCAAATTTGTACAAACTATATGGAAGGTTCCACTATACAAAAGCTATTTCTGTAGCATTGGCAGATACGAAGCACTCATGGTCTTTGAAAAATTATACTTTAACAGTGGAACTTACTGAGACAAAGATGTTACAGAACTTCTAAGGAAATTATTAAAAACTTACACTGCACATTTTTCTTTTTTTTTAACAGAACAATAGTTTTATCTTCAAAATGAACTAGAAGACTACATTATTATAGCATTTGGCAAGTTAAAAATGTTTTCTGCTACTGGTTGTTTCAATAGCATTTTGTAAAAGACACTCAATAAGTACTCTGATGCCTGAAAATTCTTAATTATGTAAGCACCTTAAATTTGCACAAAACAGTCCTACATCCAGGAGGCAGTCCTCACCCCAGCCCTTCTTTTCCACCTCCACACTTCTGCCTCCATTGGGCTGGCAGTAGTGTTTGGTCAAACATAGACCATATTGCTAAGTAATCTGGAAATTAAATGTTTGAGCCTGAGTCCATTCTCTGAGTCAGTTCACTGCATCTCCACCAAAGTGCCTGGGGAGTTACAGCTCCAGGCAGGAGCATGACTCATCTAGGAAGCTGCAGTGCAGAAGGGTAGGTGCTTGTAGGGTCTGGAACACACTGGATAGGGCAATAGCTTTAAAGAGGAATACCCCAGCAAGTTGGCTAAGGACACAGGGGTGGTGTGTCAGGTCCTCAGTTGAACTAGTGGTACCTGTCAATTTTAAAATTATTATTATGGAACTGTTTGAGTTCTTCTGCGTTAAGTTCCACAGCTCTTTAAGAGTTTATGATCCTTTGCCAAAGAGTGGAGCCAAGCTGGCTGTCAAATTCCTGCAGCACTGCTCAGAGTGGTAAGAGGCCCCTAAGCATAGCCCCAGAGTCAACTCCTGCGTGCATCCAGGAGGCTCTGCTTGAACCATAACGTAGCTGGTTGGGCTTACAGGTTGTCCTGCACATGCTGGAGCAGGCTGGAGATGTCTTTGGTCCTTTGCATCCTCCCTGGCTGGGTCAGTGTGCACCCAGTGAGACTAATGTATCAACAACTGCACAGAGCTGTGCTTGCATGAATAATCCTGCCAGAACTGTGCTGGCCTCCCCCAGAGTCTCTGCATCCATGGTACAATTAATCCGTCAACTAAATAAACTGCCTATGGATAACCAAGCACTGGCTGTGCAGTAAAAGTGAACATATTTAGCACTTACTCTGTGATAGTGTAAGGACAATTGGTGATTAACGGGGACGTCTTGGTGTCACAGAAATTTACAAATATGCTTCATTAACACTGAAGGCAATCATAACTGAAGGGGGTGGAGAAACTGTTTCCCTAAGTTAAGTTGTAGTGGAAGTTAGTTAATCAACTGTGTAATAGAGTAGGAGAATTCAAAATAAAGTAGTGTTTATTACAGGCTTGGTTTAGTAACAGGTGTAGCTGCAATGTCATCTGCAAGTGACAAAATAATGTCTACATTTCTGAGGAGGAGACCTGTGCCATAAACCTTGCAAAAGCTGGTAGCTAAGTAGCTTAGTACACTGGAAAACAGAGCCTGTTTCCTCCTCTGGATGTCAGTGAATGGACTGGGCAAACTGTGTTTCATGGGGGACACTAGAGAAAAGCTTGTCAGAAATATGAAATCGCCAACCATTTTTGGCTCAAAATGGACAATATTTGATTTCTGGAGCAGAATAGTTATTTGCAAAGTGCTGAGTGGGGAGCAGCTAACCAAACAGGGCTGGACCCAAGAGTGCCTGCAGGTGGCTTTGCAGCTAGAATTAAAAAAATATTCTGATGACAAACACACATGAGGGGCTATTTAGGTATGAACAGAAAATTACCTGCTGTGTTTCAAAGAATAATGAGCTGAGTAAGGCAGGGGGTAAATGGTGTTGTCTATTATCTGGATGACATGCTAATAACTGGGAAGATTTCAGATGAATATTTACAAAACTGAGAGGAGGCCTGAAAGAAATTGAAAAGATGTGATTGTAAAGCTAACAAAGTATAGTGTGCTAACTTTTGTTGAATTTTTCCTCCTCCCATATACCCAAGCCAGGTAACATAGCATATGGACAGAAAATTAAGGCTTCATTGCTTCCAAAAATTAAAATCCAGTACACGTAGAATAGAAATATGGCCCGTAAGATTTCTTCAGGGCTGAGCTTTAGGGCCTTGAGATGAGCTAGATGTTGCATGTTGTGGAAGGATAGAGGGAGGAGTCTGTTAGATTGACAGTGTTCTATGCTTTTAAACACATTGTGGGATTTTATTTTTTAAGTCATGGTTTTTTAGTCTTTGTTTCTTAAGAATAAGTGTTACTTCAGATGTTGGATGTCCAAGGTACACTTTAGAATATTCTGCTGCTTAGATAGGTCTGTGGAATAGTCATTCCAAATGTAGCAACCCTGTTTGGTGTGATATCTGTTCTTAAGAAAAAAAGTGAAATGGCTGTGGACAGAATGATACTTTTCTTTTTTAAAGCCAAAAATAAATTGAATAGTTCAATTTACATTAAAATGACACATTGTCCATGACAATGGTATGCAATTCCTCTCTTCCAGGAGCTCAGCCACAGCTTCAGACGCATAAAAATCTAGGGCTCAAAATATGCTAGATTCCCCTCCACAATATTAGCAAAAGGTGGGGGAAATTACTAAGAAAAGTATTCAGACTTGGGATTATTAAATTTCACACAGAAAAAGAGTTTTTCAGCTCACAACAAAATCACAAAGAGTTGGTAAAAATACTTCAAAGATGCATGTTCCCCACCTGGTGACAGTGAAGAGCCTGGATCTTACCATTTTAAAGACTGTCAGAGAGATATGCTAATCTGGAGTTTCTGTCCCAGCTTCCATTTGTTCAAGAAAAGTGTTCATTGACAAAGAAATGCTTCACTTACGAAATGACCTCTTTATTGCAGTTATAAATACTGCCCTATAAATAGGAAAAGCCCCTGTACCAGTTAAGAAAATTACTTTTACATGTTCTGACTAACTTCATCACATAACAAAAGGGAAACTTTATTCTTTCTAATTCAGGAGATTGAATTAACCATGGAAAATTCTGAGGACTAAATGAAATAATACCAATATATCTACAACAAGTACATAAAACAGGTTTATGGGAAACAAAAATTAAGAAAGAAGGTAATTTAGAGAGCAGATGAAGAAATCAATACATGGAAAAGGCAACAGTATCATGTCACCTGTGAGAGAAACCAAATGGCTGAAAACTGATTCCTCAGGAAACGCTCTGCAAAAGTGGCCAAGCAATGGAGACCTGATCTCTCAGTGCCCAGAACCTGAGCTCTGTAATGCTACCTACACCTGAAAAATTTTTGGAGTGGTGTTTTATTCCTATAAAGGTCATGTCACAGAAATGTCTGTGATTTTATTCTGAATGAATTTCAGACATTATCCTAGCAAAATGCAGTAAAGATCCAGCTTTGAATGAGTTACCAAAACCATTTGGGCAAACACGTACATAAGGTTAGAGTAGAAGTAGTTGGAGAAACCCACAAGGTGGCAACTCAAATTGCTTGTTAGCACCAAGGTTTGCTCTACCACCTCCAGCTCAAAAGTCTTATTCAAAATTATTGCTCTACATTCCATTTCCTAAAAACAAAATCAGCCAAGACCACTTGAAAATGGTCAGTGAAACATTCAAATATAAGCTTCACAGTCTTGATTCCACAGCAACACAAAGCAGAGTGGGAGGAATAAAGAAAAGGTTTAGGAAATTTGTGAGTAGACTTCAGTGGTATATTAGGGAAGTGGAGAAGATAAAGATGAAAAAAGGCCAGCTGTACTAGATAGCATCTTAGTTACATGGCTTAAACCTGGAAGTAAATTGAAATTATCAATTTCCATTGACTGAATAAAAAACAAGATAATAAGAGAAAGAACACAAAAATCTAAATAAAAAGCAGCCAAAACCAATTCCTCTGGGTGAAATTCTAATAAAGGGAGAACCTTTAATTGTATTTTCTTGCCTTGACCATACAGCTCTAATTACAGAAAACTTTCAGACTTTCATATGACCAGCATTATATTTTGATTAGTTTTGTATTGAAATTATTTACAAAATTTACAAGGAATACTGCTCAGTAGATTTTCCTCTTAAATAATGTGATATGTCTCCTAGTTCCATGGATTTATCTATTTAATTTTCTCAGAATAGGGCATTTTAAGCCCATCCATATGTGATTGAGAAGGTTTCAGCTTCAGCTGTGATTTAAGCTTTTGCAGTAACAAAGGTTATGTTGTTTTTTGCTGTTGTTTCCCACTTTCTTGGCAGTGTTTTGCAGATGAAAAGTAATGTGATTTTCATTATGCCTTTAGCAAGGAGGGCTGGAATTTTGGATTTCACATCCCAGCACAGCAAAAATGTAACACCAAGCTAGAAGGAGTACACAGGGCCTCATGCTGTAGCTATGATGGCAGAATCACAAAACTAATTTACTCCAAAATTTTTTTAAATCTTCTTTAAATTGTCCTTGACACAGATCTTATTCAAGGCCTTTAAGGATACAAGTCAACTGTGGGGAGCTAAAGCCATGGAAAGCAGATGTGACCTCACCTTCCTTGTTGAACTTACTCTATCCAGCATAAAATGAAATATCTTGCAACTGAAATTATGATCCAGAATCCTCCATTCACAACCGCATGCCTTCTAGAATAAGGGTGTTATAACAATGCATTCTCTGTGTAAAAAATTGCACTCCCTCCTTACCAAAAACAAAGGGTCAGTCTGGAGCAGGCAAAAGTTGCATTACACATCTTCACATTCACCTCAGTGAACCTCAGCTGTTGTCTACAACAATTTTCAGAAAGAAGTACCTGCCTGTAATACAACAGCAATTGGTTTTTTTCCCCATAGAAATAGTTTCTGGTTGAAGCAGACAGGCTAACATGTGCATCCCTGTCTCAGAGCAAACATGCTCTCTGCAGTGCTCAGGCAGGCAGGAGGCTGAAAACACTCAGGCATGGACAGAGCAAGTGCAGGTAAATGCAACCTTGACTTACTGGGGAAAAAGAAGTTAACGAGGTTGAGGGGAGTTGAGGGGCATAGTTCACATCTCAGATCAGCTCCTACTATTTTTATTTTTTTTTTAAACATTCTCAGCGTGTTTCCAGTAAAAGGAGGAAGATAATTGAGTCATCCCAGCACCAACAGCATTTCCCATGGCCAGAGGAAGGAGTCACAGCATCACTGTGTAACACTGTGCAGCCTGTGACCCCTGCCCCCCAAAATGTGTGTGCACACAGGTAAACTGCACAGGCACAGGCTGGAGTAGCGCTGAGTATTGGCCTGGATCTTTGCTGAATTGGGCTGCCTCACAAAGGCAGATCAATGACCCTTCTTCTTCTGAAAATTCATTGAAAAGGAAAAGAGTCACTTCATTCTTCTGAAGATTCATTTGAAGGGAGATAGGGTAGTGTTCTTTTAATAGGGAGAAGGGAGGGGATGATGGGAGCACCTGGATGGAGGGGAGTAGAATGGCTCAGATGAAAGTAAGGGCAGATTCAGGGGCCACCAGCGCAGTGCCAGCCTGGGGTCTGCTCAGCCTCCAACAGCAAGGCTTTACACCTCCTAAGTGTCACAGATCCCTGACCAGTAATGGCTTTTGAGGAGAGAGGGAAGAGGGCTAACCATTGATTTTAGCGCTGTCCATGTCCCAAGGTAATAGAGAGGCTGAATTTTTTCATAATTCCATTTTCCTCAATAAACTTAGTCTGTTGAAAGAAATTATGGAAGCACATGCACAGACAGTTTGGGCAGCCTTTCAAATATCTATGATTTAGAGAGAAAAAAAGAAATAAGAAATGACTACTCATGGGCAGAAAAGCCAAGCATGAGGAAAAAAAAAAAGAGATCTGCCAAATGAGCTTGTTCATCAGCAAATTACATATTTGACTGAATGCCGTGACAGCCTAGTTCTCTTCAGAGTGACACTTTAGTGTTCATGTTTTTCTTTCAAATATCTACGTTCATATCAAGTTAGTTCAGTATATCAGTCAAAAGAAAATATTTATTTCTGGCAGACCTACAAACACCTTTTGATATTTGAAGATCTTGTTGAAATCTCTTTTGATTCATCTTACATATATATTACATTACCTCTCTCTCTCTTTTGCCTCTCTCTTAATACTGAATAATTCTTATCACAGACTTTGTGTGTCCCTCTGGTTTTCTAAAACAGGAAGAAAATAAATAGATATCTTCTTTTCTTCCCAAGCCCAGAGAGAAAACTGCTTGTCTCTGTTTATTTGCTTGTATTTGTACGTATTTATGTGATAAGGGGCAAATGTGTGTCTTGTGCATGTGTAAACAAATTATTGAGAGAAAATAAGCTAAGTGTTATCTTTTGTTCTGAAAGCATTTAGAGTAATGTAGATATTCTTATCTTGTGCAGAAGACGGCATGATAATGTCCATTATCCTCTGCAAGTTTTGTTGCCTGCACACATCAGCCTCTTATTCTGTTGTTTCAGAGGACCATGAATGTTATCGAAGGCAGCAGTTAGCACAGGGCATGCATTTTCTCAGAAAGCATGTTTTGAAATCTAAAAATTTATTCAAATGTCTAATTATATAATGATAATTAATGGAAAGCCAGAAAAGAGAAACAAAGCAGCAGTTTAATGGAACAGAGGGGTAAAAAAACGAGCAATAACCCATGCAAACCTGAGGCCAAACTGGAAAGTGTCAGCTCATAGTCAGGGTTGGAGACCATTTCTGCTGGTTCATTTGTGATTGTCTGATCAGTAGGTGAGAGTTTGTAGCATCTGTTCTATTTAGGGAGAGCTAATTTAGAGCTGGGCCTGTAATGGCCTTTTGTTGTGATGAGTGGTTATCATCAAATGAGGTGTTGAAAACCTTTACTGCTATCCAGTTAAAGCAGGTTTCTGAGCCACCGAAAATGGCCCTGGCTGTTCTCCTGTCTTCCAAGACTAATTTTTATAGGCATTAAATTGGACAGAAAAAAGCCTGTTTCAGTTCTTTCAGACCTTTTCTTCTTTCAAAATCCAGAGATTGTAAGGCCACCCCATGTGTGAGTGTTGATCTCTGAGCTTTGTTCTCAGGGGCAGGGAAGCAAAAAAGAGACAAGCTGTTCAGAAGTATTTGTCAAGCTGTTATTTAGCCAATAGTTTCAGTCATTCTGAATGAGCCTGAAAAGAATCTAGACCACTCTCCTGCAGGATATTTCTGATCTGGTTTTTGTCCATCTTAACCCTTTACATAAATGCTCACAGTTATACCAGCTCTGGGCAAAACTGAACAGAGTACAGTGAGAAGTGTCAGCAGAGACTCTACTTGTCATCAGCTGCTGTAATGCAGAGCTGTGATATTCCAGATGCAAGTACACCACCTGCTTTAGGGCCCACAGTCACTTCAGAGGCAATGGGCAGCCTCAGTGCTGCAGCAAGGCAGGAGTTCAGGTGGGACACTCCACCTGATGCTGGTAAGCTCAGCCCTTGTTGCACTGATTTCAGGACCCACCACCCCGTTCCCCTGTGTTGGGTTTACGTGGCAAGATTTTGGTGAGTTGAGGGATAGCTTTAGGGTCGGCTTCTGTGGGAAGACACCAGAAGCTGCCTCCATGTCAGGCACAACCAGCTTCACCTAGCTCCACAACAGGTACTTTATTGCCAAAAGCTAAGCCCATCAATGATGCTGGTGATGCCGCTGTGATAATTTCAGAAAGAGTAAAAAATGCTGTGCAGCATCTGTGAGAGACACAAGTGAGATAAATGTGAGAGAAACAGCCCTGCAGGCACCCACATCAGTGAAGGAGGAGGAGGGGGTGCTTCAGGCGCCAGAACAGAAATTCCTCTGCAGCCTGTGATGAAGACTATGGTAAAGCAGCCGTACCCCTTCAGCCCATCGAGGCCCACAGGGAAGCAGAGATCCTCCTGCAGCCTGTGGAGAGCCCCAAGCCAGAGCAGACAGAAATGCCCTGAAGGAAGCTGCAGCTCATGTAGAGCCCATGGAGGAGCAGCCTCGTGGCAGCAGCCATGACTTATGGGGGACCCATGCTGGAACTCTCTGTTCCTAAAGGATGTTACCCTCATGGAGAGAGGGTATCCTCTCCATGAGGATATCCTTACTGGAACAGCTCTTGAAGAACTGCAGCCTGTGGGAGGGACCCCATGCTGGAGCAGGGGAAGAGTGTGAGGAGGAAGGAGTAGCAGAGAGAAGGCATTATGAATTGACCACAACTATTTCAACCCTCCTGCAATCTTCTGGGTGAGGGAAATGGAAGAGTCATGAGTCTCTCTGTCCTGTGTTGGCCTATTAGCTTTTTCATCACCATCATTTCATGTACTGAGGAGATGGAGCAGACTTCTTTTTGCAAATGCAACATCCACTAGTGCAGGGATTCTTAAGAGAAAATACATTAAAGCCTTATTATACACAGTGTAAATAAGTATAGTTATAAAAAAATATATTGAGCTAAAGCAAACCTGAAAAAGGCCTAAAATTAAATTTAAAAATTAAATCAAAGGGAACTCAGTAATTAATTTTAAAATACCACTCATGTACTGAGAACTGTTTCACATCATCTGCCTTATTTTGAATCTCAGTAGGAAAGTTAGCCTGGAGCAATCAAAAACAGGGTAAAAATTCACAAAAGCTATTAGCCCAATCAGTATTTCAGCAGTCTCCAACTGCTAAACTGTTCATCATTTTGGGGATGGGGTGTGGGGGCTGGCCGTGGAGGGAAGGGATCAATAGAGAAGAAACAGAAGTGCAAAGGACTATATCTGGAGTACATATCTGATGGTACTTCAGCCCAAGGAGAGTGCTGAGAGTTGACCTGCTGTTAAGAGCTGCTGGCTCATTGTGTAATCACAGAATTGTAGAAAAAATGTTATTGTAAATCATCTGGTCCAATCTGCTCAAAACAGGGCTAACTTTGAAGTCGGGTCACAATGTTCATATCCTTTCCAGACAAATTCCAAATGCATCCAAGGACAAAGACTCTACATTGACTAGACATTTTGGTGGCCCTATGCCAGTTTCCCAACACATCCCTTGCAACCGGAAGTCCAAAATCAAGCAGTACACCAGAGGAGATTTTACACAGTTGGCCAGTGTTGGTCCACAGTAATGTTGTTCATCCTGATGGCTAAACTCCTGATGATAAAGTACTATATATGTTTAAGAAGAACATGCTGTCCAGTTTGCCCTGGCAGATATGCAGGCTTGCCTCTGCAAAGGCCCTTTTGCCTGTAGAGAACACAACAGAAAAGACACAGTAGTCTTGTCCTTGTCCTTTGATACTCAGTCCCATACTCACATAACCAGCAGTGGGCTCTCATCTCCTTAATGCTTCTTCTTCTGACAAATTTCTGATAGAGCAATATGGAGGGAGATTGGTACCACATCCCCATTGCCTTTTATAACGTCCCATTGCAGCGGTGTTGGGTTGTTGTTTTCAGTACCTTCCATGCCACAGAGGACAGTGTGACTGTGTCCTAAAGAAGCATGTCCCATTTCACATGGTAAGCACATGGTAGCCCCCTGGTAGAGGCTTGAATAGCACTTTGTCCTCTCAAACTTCAGATGAAGTTTTGGTGAAAATGCTGCCTGGATTTGCTAGACTGAAGATGCATTAACTGTGCATCCAAAGGATGCACCAACCAATCCAGCCTGTAGCCTCACCTTCTGCAGAGTTCTGCTTTGCAAACCCTGCTGGCCCCAGAAGTCATTATGATATTCCTTACACTCAAATGGGTGGCACATCTGGATATTCCTACTGGATATGACAAGAAGCCATTAAGGTGCTCCAGAAGCCTCATTTGGTGTCTTTCAGCTCACATCATGGTTTTTAACTTCTCAGGGGCTGGTCCTGAGTCCTTTTCATCAAATGAGTAGCAGTTACAGATATTAGCAGCTCAGATTGTGAAAGAAATTCCATCACATTATATTTTCAGCCTAGAATAATTGTTCCAAAAGCTTAAGAAGGGGTATTGGTTTTTACTATGACAATTTTTTCTGGAAGAAATCATTTGAGCTAAGCACTAATGAACATACAGGCTGCTCTTTTAAGTGAAGTGGTTCTTAATACTTTATTTTAAATGTAATTTTGGCAAGAAGAGAAATAAAAAGAGAGTATTTAAATGTCTGACAAATATAATTTTCTGTTGACTTTGCTAACACCAACTTGCAGAAACATTATTATTATTCCTGCTTCAGAAATATTCAGCCCTGGATTTAGCTGTTTTGTGTGGGTTGTAGTTGTTTGTTCAGGCTAATGGAGATTAGAGACCTGTGAAATGCTCAGTAAGATACCTCACAGCAGAGAGTTCCCAGTCTGGTGTGTTAAATAGGTCCGACCAGTTTCTCTATTTTATTTAGCACATATTAATATAAAACATGAGCATGAACTGATTTGCAGATTATCCTTTAGGGCAAAATCATAAAAATGTATAGGCGTATAAAATCAAAAGGAAGGGAGAAGAGACTGTATATCTTAATAAACTAAGTGAATGAAATATTGAAGGATATATTCCATTGCTTAAGACAGAGTAATAATAAAAATTGCAATAAAAAAGAATTAGAATATTTTTAATCTATAAATGACCTGTCAACCTCATCTGTAAACTAAAAACAAAGTCAAAGTATAATTTCAAACACCAAAAAAACAAAGATGTTATTTATTAAACTCCTTAAAATTCTGGCCAAATGTGATTAAATACTCTTCCACACAAGCAAGTACCCATGTATTGATAGGTAAGCACAGTTAAACAAAGAGAAAAAAAGAGCAAGCAAAATGTTCTGTGCATATAAAGGGAAAAGACAGGTTTTATTTCTCTGAGTATTTACCATCTACTGAGAAGAAATGCTTTTGATTTTGACATTTGGAAAGGGAGTATGAGGAACTTCTAAAGAGCACCATCATTGGTCTCTGAGCATCTTCATTGCTTCTGAGAACATAAATGTATGGGCTGAAATTCATCTCTTCTGCTTTTTAGCTCTCCATAGTTAAAGCACTTGACTTTACCTGGGCTTTCAGATGATGATGAGAAAGATGTTACCCTGAAGCCTTTGGAAATGGGTCAGCTATGCATTAAGAATTGAGGGCTCTCTGATTCATATTGCTCCGATAGCTTTCTAGAGGAAGGTGAGACAAATCCAGGAAAAGGACTGTGCAACCATAAATTATGTGTCCCACCATTCTTACTACAGAAAGGATATTCCTATCTCAAACAACATTTTCAAAATTCAGATAAGTAACAGTGTATAACTTAACTTCTATTTCGGTGTCATCTCCTGCCTCTATAAGTTCTGCTAAGGCTTTTGGAGCATAAACACTGCCTTCATCTCTGTCTTTAAATACACATTAGTAGCACTGCACTGGTAGTAAATTCTCATCATCAACAGGGAGCTGGTTTGCTAAAGTACTGAAACTACTAATAACAGAGGTTAGCTTTCAGGCTTAAGTTCACCATTCATTTTTTTTCTGTGGTACTGTCCATTGATTCCAGTGGGGATTCATTGGTGTACATGAGGTTAGAATTGCTCACAAAGTGATGTGCTACAGCAAACCTTTTTGTTTCACCACCTTGAAATATGTCTTCATTAAAGACCTCTATTTTGGTTCCCAGTCAAAGTGATTGCAAAACTCTACTTAATAAATGACATGTGTTATATTAGAAGTCAAAGGAAGCTATGTCTCTGGAGCTGAAAAAACACTCATTACACAAACCTGTAATTGTTGGTCATTAAGGAATTATTCTTCCAGTAAAGTTCAACTCAAAAGTAGCTTCATATAATACTTGAAAGCTTACAATACTTACATTTTTTACATTTAAATCCTGAAAACTCATGTGCAGATTGTTTTTGAAGAAAACAGGTTGTTATCAGTAGTTTTAGCCCTAATCCACCTCCTGTCAATTTGAAAAAGTATTATGGGGTCTAATCCTACTCCTACTAATTCAATGAATAAGCTCAGACAGAACATGCGAGGACATTGCCTTTATATTGACTTCTGCAGGGAAAATATCCCTCTCTTTCTTCTTAAGGTCCTCTTGCCCTCCTCATTTACTGCAGATAAGATCTGGAATGGGGGTTTAGGGCATTATTTATAGAAAATGAGCAGAAAAGACTATGTTAGACTTCCATGAGTGCTACCCTGAGACCTTGACAGACTCAGGTACCAAAAATAGCTAGCATCCATGACTCTGTAACAATAGGATTTTTACTCCTACAAAGCAAAACTGTTTGCCTGCACAAGAAAGAGAGAAATATTTTAATGAAGTCTCCTCTGCTAAGTGTTCTTTTTTTATGGTGCCACTCGGCCTTTGGCAAGAGCTTCCCTGTAGCCCTAATGCACTTCTTGCATAACAGCTCAGCTTAGTAGAAAGGGCTAGATATAATGCAGTACATGACCTCCACAAATGCATCCCTTTTATGGGAACAGAATAAAATAAGTATCAATGTAATTACATCTGACATGTCCAAAAGATTTTTGGAAGAACAACAGCATTTATTACACTTGTAGGTTTACGTCACATTCTGATTTATTTTTCAAGTAATATGTTATATAGGTTTATAAACTACTTAAGGTGGAGGGGTTTTTTAAAGGATTAAGTAAATCTGCTCAATCCCTTATCTACAAGCTAAAATGCATCAATTACTTGGACTGTCACAAAGTTTTGATTGTCTTTAGTGTTTCTCCAGCCCTATTTAAAGCTTACTCTTCTTATTACGGCAAACATTTGTACTAACAGGAATTTGGCTCCACTATGTCATAACTATACTTTGATGAACTCTGTGCTTCAGGGAATCTATCCCCACTGACTGCTTTTGCTTGATTGCTCATTTTTCATAGTTGCATAATTATTATGTCAGGATAGAACGGATGCAGATGAGCTGAGTCACTGTTTTATAGTCACCAGCAACCACACCCTAAAATCTGGTCCATAATGTCCACTGATGTTCACAGACTGTCCTTTACTCAGAGAGAGCAGAAGCAGTGCCCCTCTCCCTGTGGGATACCGGCAGCAGTGAGTAGGAATATGCAGGAGGTACAGCCACTGGGTTGCATGTCTGCTCTGCCCACCCTGTGAGCTGGTAGATGAAATCCAGTCCTGGTCTGGGGTCTGTGCCAGACAACATTGAGCTGAAGCTGATAAATCTGTTTAAAAGGTGGCCAACACATCCACGTGGTTCCCTCACCTAACCTCCACAGCACTTAATCACTGGGCAGGAGGACCACATGCATGGCTGTTCCATAGACACGGGTACAATCCCTGAGGAATAGGAACCTTTCCCCCAGACACCTCTTTCTTCTTCTCTCTCAGGATCCTTGTTCTTCTCTGTGAGGTTATTCTGATGGTACACATAGGGTGACACGCATATTTCTATGAACTCAGGATCCCAAAGCCTTTAAGCCATGATCCTACAAACTAAAATTTGAGTTTCACTAGCTGGACAGTGGTTCTTATGACTGGGAGGATCAGAGATTAGCAGACAGATGGAACCTTTTTAGGCTGGAAAAGGGAGGGGGGAAAACAAAAGTGGCATAATATAAAATCAGAGGGAAAAATACTGCTCAGCTGTGTTCTGAATTATCGGCACAGATGGAAATTGCTGCATTACTCCCTAAGAAGCTTCTATTAATTTTGTATTTTATTTTCTTTCCTGTGAGAGTTGACCTCATGTAGATTTTTCCCCCACCCCTTCCAAGACTTTCTGAAAAGGAATAGGCCAGTGACATACCTGTTTATTAAAGACATAATGTTGATAATAGAACATAGAGATTTTCTAGCTCCTAAGGCAGATGCATTTGGTGGTTAATGCTGATGAGCACATTAAGGAAGGAAAGGCCTAGAGAGAGAGAGCTTGAATTGCTATCTGACTTATGAGCCTGTAATAGCACAGTTTTGAGTAAAAAGAAATGTAACATCTCTTAATATTTATAACCAAATTTTGCCCTACTTTGAAAGCAATGAAATACAGTTTAGTGGCTTTTTAGCTGTTTAAGACCCAGAACTGATCTGTCCTCTCCAGCACAAGTAACTCTGAGATCTCACACCCTAAAGTTAACCAGCAGGGTGAAAGATTATCTAAATGCACCAGAGAATATAACAAGAGTCACAGTAAAAGGACCATATGATTAGTCCGTCTCAGATTCTTGAATAATTACACTCTTTCTATGGAAAGTATTATTAGTTCAGTTTTTGTAGTGCTAGAAGAAATCCTAAGTCTGGAAATTAAAAGAAAGAGATTGCTGTGCATCTTGGCAGTGGTTGTGGTAGTGGAGCAGATTCATGTTCTTCCCATAAAAAGAATCCTTGCAACTCACTAGGGGTGAAAGACAGCAGCAAGGAGAACCTCTGGTCTGGTACCAGGTGGAGTTAAGCAGGGTGCAAGAGACCAGTACAGTTGTGAGAGCATAGCATATTCTGCAAAGACAGGGGAGGTCTATTGCAGAAGATAAAAATTGTTATGAATGATGCTAATTACCTCATTAAGCAATGTGTCTTTTATTAGCACAAGAAACAGAAACACTAACAGCATTGGTGAGGTCTCCTCTGCAATCTGATATAGATTGTGAGCCAGATCACAAGCATCAGATTCTTTAAGTTGAAAGTGGATACTCAAAAAAGCCCTCTGGCATGGGTGAAGCTGTAGTTGCAAGTAATGAAGTTAGAAGACAGCATTAATCAATTATTGGAAACTATGCTCCACTTTGAAAAAGCTACTTTTGAAGCTTCTACTCTTAAAGAAAATTCAACACCTATGATTTTTACTGTGTTGAATCTCTGGGCTGTAAATTGGTTGTTGGTTGTCCTTGCAATCATGAGACACCAACTACCATTTCCCACAGGAGAGCAGAAGTCACTTCTGGAGATAAGTGTGTGCAACAGGGTGCAACAACCACAGCAGGGACATGAGGCTGTACCAGTCACTCCTCTGCCCCGGTGCCATGTAAGAGCTCCAGGCCAACAGGTCATTTCTTCACTCATTCCCTGGACACACAAGTTCTGTACAGAGGTGAAAATCAGTGGGAACCCAGGGGACAGTTGTCAGGCAGTTCATGCAGAAGTGGTGCTTTGAGGTATGTAAGCTGTTTGCATCAGGAGTGCATAATTAGCACTCTTCTCCCAGGATTCCTGCTCAAGCACCAAAGCTGTGCAGTTATAATGTGGGCACAAATAAGAAAGTCAAGGAGAAAAGGAAGGAGAACAGTACTCAACACACGGAAAACAGCAAACCTGACAGCAGAAAACTACAGAAGACCTGCTATATAAAGGTCTCTAAAAAGTGATTTATACTGGGTGAGAAGCAAAACTAATTGAAAATGCATAAAAAGGAGAGGGTTTGGCATTCTTCATTAAACCGTGCCTGTTGTTGTAGAGATAAAAGAAACACAGTTTGAACCAAAAGGTTGAGTAGAAATTTAAAATCCAAGGTCAAAATTTTCCATGAACGGCACAGGCAAAATTAAGCATGAGAACTGGCTGATATTGGCTAGAGCTCCCAATGGATTTTGACATACAGAAAGATAAATACATCAAATATAGTTATGCTTGGAGACAGGTAGAGACTGGTAGGTTATTCTTTGATGCTGCTGTGGATGTTGAGGTCAGGCTGGAGAGGGTGACTCAGGAAACAATCTTTCAGCTGTGGCAAGAGTGCTAGTCAGGAAGAACTTTACTTGCTTGTTGTTGCTTACATCTAGGGGTCCAAAAATACAGCCTGCAGGGCCAAGATAAATGATCTGCAATATATTGCTTTTATAGTGCTCTCAATTGACCATGTAATTCTAAAGGTTCACAGTAGTTCAGAGCCAGCTGGTGCATAATTCAAAATGCCCAGGAGTCACTGATTTGGGTAACTCACTGCAGAGGGTGGATAAGCAAAAGGAACCCCTATTTGCAGCACAGAAATCTCTAGTGAAAAAGTAACTTTTGTAGTGCTTTCAGGCTGATGTCTGACACTCCACAACGTTTCTCTGAGCATGACACACAGCCTTTGGAAAGGCAAAGAATTACAGTGGAGGCATAATATTAATGATTCAGAAAGTCTTGTGTCACAACCCTGAGCGCTGCAGTATCTAATTACTAGGCATAGTGGTTTGCGCACAGGCTGTGCCAAATAATGACAAGAGAATTAGACACCTAAAAACGGAGTTTGCCCTCTGGGGAAGGTCAGCGTAAGCCAACTGGTTGGAAAAAAAGGCAAAGTAGTGCTGTGAGACTGAATTCTTAGTCCCTCACAGAATCCAGATCCATGATACAAGGAGGGCTGCACTCTGTAGAGAAATATACTGAGCCATGATCTTAAGTGAAACAGGATGGTCTTTCAAAACCTGAGGAAGGGAGAGGATAGAACAAGGCTTTCCTTCCAAAAGCTAGGGGAGAAGTGCAGGTGCTCCTTCTGAGTTCCACCCTTGGTGTTCAGTGCAGTCAAACCATCTGTTGGATAGCTGGGATCAAAACATTTTCATCCATGAGGGATTTGACCCTTCATGGAAGCTCCAGCCTCTAAAGATATTACTCACTCCTGACAGGTAGTGTTTTCTTCATGTCGAAATTCAAAAAAGAAAATTAATAGGAAAAAAATTACAAGACTTCTTGTAGCTGTGGTTTGATTATCCAATTAAACCAGGCTTAGACTGTTGAGTGTTTATAAGCATTTTATAAAATACAGGCTGCACAGGAAGAGATTGAGAAAATCCCTTTCTAGCATTCCCTATTGCATGATTTCTTGGCAACACATGTAGGGAATATGCATTTGCATCACTCTGGGAAAAGAAGTCTCATGCGACCTCCCAAAATCCTTCTGTTTACCATTGGCATCTGACAAATTTTCTACAAAGCTTCAGACTTTCTAATGAGTACTGAAACTTCACAGAGTTTGCCTTTTAAAAATGTAATGAAGTTATATTTAGGGGTCCAGAAGTTTAATTTCTGAGCAATCCATGAGAAAATTCAAGGTTTATCAGCAATCTCTAAAAAGGTAAATTTTGAAAACAAAATTTTTCAATGTTGTATACAAGAGAGAGGGAAACATTTCTTTAAAATTAAAAAAAAAAAAAAAAGTGGAAATTTATTTATTTGCTACTTGCGAAAAGAATTGTAGTGGTCAGCATTATGAAGGTTTATGCCTGAATGACTGAGAGGATTGGCAGTGAAATACAGAACCTCTCAGTCATGGGACATGAATTCAAATAGGAATGGGGTTAGTAGTGACAGAAAGTCATTACTGTGTCATTGCAGTGTGCTAATGCTCAGAGATTCATTGGTGGCTTGAGTCCAATTACTAGCACACAAGAGGTCACATTACAAAATGCACTAGCAAAACTGGCAGAGGCAGACCCATTTCTACTCTTTGTAACATGCTGCTACATTGCCATATCCAAAGATATGCTTTCAAATTTGTGTCAAGACTCAGAGCCAGTGTGGTTTAAGCAGTCAAGCTCCATGCTGCACAATTTTATGAAGAGAAGATATCTGAAACAATTGATTCAATAATTCAATTTGTAATTGTAATAGTTGCAAATTCCCCTGTTTAACCTACATAAACCACGCAGCACCAAGCTTTTACAGCCTGAGAAGGCTGGGAGGGTGAGGGTTAAGCTGTCCCTGGGCAGAGCAGCTCATGCAGGCTCTTGGTTTCTTTGCAAGAAAGGGGATATAACTATGCTCAGCTGAAGCTGATTACTCTGCCAGGCTACAGCATCACCTCCTTCTTTCAAGGTTTGGAGTGATTTAGCACTGATGGAAAGCTGAATTGTGCAGAGCCTTGAGTGAACTCAGAAGAGGCTTTTGTTTTGCTAGACTAGAAGTGCATGAGTTTTTTGACTCTCCTTGACTTAGCTGAGCAAGTTCAGAAATCTCTGAAAAATGAACAAGAGCAAAAAAAGTTTATTAGACCAAGAGAAAAACTAGTAAATGGTCCATTGCAGCTGATATGTTTTTTCAACTGTATTCTAAATAGGAGGGTATGAAAAATGCCATGAAAAAAAAGGAGCTGAATTTCTGGTGCAGAATAACAGTAGATATTCTCAGAAAAAATACTGTCCTGACTACTAGCTAGAAAAGGACACTAAGACACTGGACTGTGATAAATCTTTTAATGCACAAAAGATTTACAATGGAATTATTATTACTTTGCAGGGAAAGTTCTTACTTTTACCTAAGTGTGCATATGTAGTGTTAAATGCATAGTGTATAATATATAATCATGTATCATTTATCATGTGTGTGTGTGTGTGTATAAAAATATATGAGTACTTTTTACACTTGGTTGAACAGATTTCAAGTAGGCATTAGAGAAAAAATAAGTGAAGTATTCAATATTTGGCAGAGATCCCTAGAGACTTAGGCCAGTAGCTGTGTCACACTGACAAAAGCTATTTTATGTTTTTCAGCTCTGCCTGAAGGAATATAAAAATAATACAGATCCATTGGTGGTTGTGTTGGCAAGCAAAAAATTAGCTTGGCCTAATTGGCCGGTGCTGAATGTGACACAAAAGCCTATTTTCAAGGGAGGTGAAAATATGTGAAGCAAAACAAGTAATAAATAGAAAGCTGAGACGGTGATTATTTTTAAAGAGAAGGCAAAAATTCTATTTATTATTTCAAAACCATGTTTTCAATAGCTCTTCTATCAGTATTTTAACATACCAAACTTCTGTTGTCTAATGGAACTAAATATTTGAAAGAAGAACCAGGATGTTTTTCAGTGGGAGGATGGGCCAATAAGCAAAAGCAAACCTGCATTGCAGTCTGGGAACTTTACAGAGTCACAGAATCACCAAGGTTGGAAGAGACTTTCGAGACCATCTAGTCTAACCATCAATCTGGCACCACTGTAACCAGCCCTGAACCCTACCCCCAAATGCCACACCCAGACACTTGAACACTTCCAGAGATAATCACTCTATCACCTCTCTGAGCAACTTATTCCAATGCCTAACCACTCTTTTTGGTGGTTTATTTTAATATCTTATCTGAACCTGGTGCAATGTGGGGCCATTCCCTCTCATCCTTTCGCTGGAGGCATGGTAGAAGAGGCCAACAGCATCTGGCTGCAATTTCCTTTCAGGTACAACTCATGGAGAGCAATGCAGTCCCCTCTGAGCCTCCTCCCTCCAGCCCAGCTCCCTCAGCCCCTCCTCACAGGCCTTGTGCTCCAGCCCCTTCAGCAGCTTCTTTGTTCCATCTCTAACTTGCTCCAGCTCCTCAATGACATTCCTGAACTGAGGGTCTTAGAACTGGATGCGCTTGAGCTGTGGCCTCACCACACCAGAGTATGGACAGACACTCCTTTCCCTCCTGGCCACACTGTCTCTGATCCAAGCCAGGATGCCACTGCCTTTCTTGCCAGGCTGGGCACAAGCTGGCTCATTTTCAGCCAGTTGTGACCACCAAGTGCAAGTCCTTTCCTTTGGGCGACTTTCCAGCCCCTCTGCCCCCATCCTGTAGCTCTGCATGGGGTTGTTGTGACCAAAGTTCAGAGCCATGCACTTGGCCTTGTTGAACCACATTCCTTGCACACACACTCACTAAATGCCCCAGTGCCCTGAAGTCCACTTTGATTGCTCCAGGGCTAATTTCTTCACTCTCATCACTACAGTCCTGACAAAGAAAAGAGAGTAATAGTCAGAGGGTTGTAACAGATCAGGAAGTTTGCTAGTAATATCCCTTACCTGGGCCCCAAGGAGGCAGCAAACTTCCCTGTGGGATGGGGAAAAAAGCAAAAGGAATTGCAAATTTGCTGGGAATCATCCCTACCTAGATCTTGATCTGCCCATTAGGGTGCTGAGCAGCATGAAGGCCAGCAGTGACTAAAACCTCTTTTCAGTCAGAGTTTTACCTGAACGTGGGAGCAGCTGGATTTGATTCCCAAGTGCAATCAGCTCACAGATCTCAGTGCTGTGCCCAGTAGCTGTCACAAAGAGTCATGGCTGTCCTTGCAAACTTTCATGGTGCTTTTTAGTGTTAATGTGATTTGTACTTGGAGCAGTTTTACTTGATGGCTAATATATACTCCAGAGAAATTTAGGATTGGATTGGCAGATCAATGCTTTGTTTTGAATTTACTGCTATTTAGCACAAGTATTGAAACAAAAAGGAAAAATGTAGGAGAAATTAATAACATAAAATTTTCAGCAATATATCTGGGCTGAGCACTGGGCCCAGAATATACCTAATCATACAACTAGTAGGAAAACACTCTCTCTGCTGGAACAAGGTGGCACATCAAAACAGACCCTTGGGCTTCAGAAAGTGCATTTAAATCTGCACCAAAATCTGTGCTTCACAGCTCAATCCTAAATTTTACCAAATAGCATGTTCCTAGAAGGACTCAGAATTGTGTTGGGTTGTCATCTTCCATGTGCTCATGAGGTGTCTGGGGGAACAGAGAGTGCCCATGAACCAAGGCCAGCTGAGGGAGATTAGATGGGTGGTAATTATCAGTTGCCTTGGAACTGTTTCCCAGGAAGAATGTGTCAAACTCCAGCCTGTCCTGCTGGGGATCAGTGGAGCCTGAACTGGGCTCTCCTTGCAGCAGCCCTTGGTGTGGTCAGTGCATCTCACACTGCTCCTGTTTGCCACCAGTGCTGCAGGGTCTTTATTCAGTCATTGCTGGGCACCACGGCCAGAGCCTCATTTGATGGCATTGTCCATCTTTTACCTCTAATCTTTGAAGTGAAGAATGGCTGGAGATGGTGCTACTTTTGAAGGTGGGGCTTTTTATAGCCAGATGTTCATGTTGCTTCCAGTTAATGTCTCAGGCAGGAACTGTTGGAAATTCTTTATACTCTAGTTTATTTGTATCAATTTATTTAAAACTATGAGTCTTTGGGACTGGTGTGCATTCATCCTGGTTCATATTTTTTCATTTGTCCATGAGATATAAAACACTTTCTTTCAACATTGTATTGCTTTTTAATCCAGTTCTCCCCAAAAAGGATTTTCTGAAAGAACAACTAGGGAAGAAAAAAACACACAAAGAAACCCAAAAGTAAAGATTCATATCCATAGAACAAATGAAGACACATTCCTTTTAACCTAAATGTTGGTACAAATCTAGGGGTGAATTTTCTTTGTCTGGTTAGCACAGATGCTGGCTGAGCTATGCCATTACAATGCTTATTTTGTCCAAATTACGTGATGACAGTCATCAAAACACCCATGCTGTGCCAGAAGCTCATTTTCCTCTCTCAGTGGTAGATATCTGGGAAGCATGGCAAATTTTATCAGCTTCCACCAATAAAGATTTGGACAGAGAAATAACGAGGGTGGGAAATCACTCATTAACATTGTGAATAATAATGGCTCACTGTCAAGCCAAGCTGGGGCCAGAAATATAAGCTATCCTGAACTGGTCCATACCTCTTTTTAAAAAACTGTGTGCAGTTCTGGCCTTGTTTTCCTGCAAACAGAGTTAAAAAATAGAGGAGATCCAAAAAAGGACAAAAAGCATGATGATCAAATGAAGGGAGCAGATTCTGTATGAACACAGTAGGGCTTGCCAGCCTAGGAAAGACATAAGGTAAGCAGGTGTGGAAGCACAAGAGGCAGGAGGAGGGTGGCTGGAGAATATCACCAGGTGCTTTTTTGAATACAAGAACCTGGCTGGGGGCATCACATGGAACAAGGAACTGCAGCCAGAAGAGTCAAAAGGACACTCTCCAAGGAACTGCCAGTGTTATGAATGCCAGGAATGTGCTCAGATTTAAAGGGTCAAAATAAAGCCCAGGGAAGTGCAACCCTCTGAGAATCACTAAAAACAATTTAAAAATTATAATTGGTATTCAGTTATTTGTAAGTGGTTGAAGGATGGAAGATCATTCAATGATATTATCATTTATATATACCCAATTCTTTTTCCCTTTGTGTTTGTTTGCTTCAGGTTTAAAAATTTTGGAGACTGCATATTAGGCTAGGTGAAGTTTCATTCTAAACTGTTATTGACATTTTTTTGTTCATTTATAAGCTATGAAAGAGCTGCTCAGTTCATCCTATATATGTGTTTGTGTGTGGGTTCATGTTCTGACAAAAGAACTGTTAGAAAATTAGGTCCTAACTAAGTAATACAAGTCATTGATTTTTGAGAGCAAAGACCCTGGAACATTTTCTCTATGTGAAGGAAGCCAGAATTACAGCAGAAAAGATCAAATTGTCTTTTTTTTCCCCTCTTAGTTACTTTTGACTTCACATATGATAGAATGAAAAAAATTTATGTCTGCATCAGGCCCCAGAAAATACCTATCTGAGTGGCACCAGAAAAGCATATTCTTCCTTTGTACCATCTTATGAAATAATATCTAGCGAAGCATTTGTTCTCCACTCATCACCATGGTATCTTAAAGACTTAGAATTCTAAAGTAATACAACAAAGTAATAAATTAATTCAATTTAATCAGATTTTGTATTCTGAGGAGTAAAGATCATTTTAAGAAATTAAGTCATTTTTACTGATGTCTGACTCATTTTTTCAAACCTGGCTCATTCCACATTCACATAGAGTAGTGTTTTAAAAACAGAATTAGCTCCCACATTGTAACTGTACAGGCTGAATCCTTAAGGCAACACAGTGGAAATGCTTATTTAGAAATTCCACTTAAAATTATTACCAGTAGCAATTTATATTATCTGTTGTTGGATGTAACATTGAAATAAATGGCTAATTAGTGTCAACTCACCAGCATTTAGTTACCAAGCAGCTTGAAGGCTCTAGGGAACAGCTTTATAACAATCTACAGCATTCTCTTTAGACAAGGACCCCATTTAGCAATTGCAAAATGTAATTTGACATGTCTGTAGTATTGCTTTATGCATAGAACTTCTTTTTCTACTCTTAGAATAGTTAGCTTCTCTATTTTTACTGATGGTGGTTTTTTAAGTGATCTCAAAGTTAAAGTGTTTCACTGATATTTGCTCCCTTGTAACGCACATGCTTAGTCCCAGAACGTATCTACTGGTTCTGAAGGGAGCTGATGGAGGTTGGTTTATTCACATGCCCATGAGAGCACACAGGCAGGGCTTAACGAGTCTCTCATCCTTTGCTGAGTGTGTGGCAGTCTAGCTGATTAATTTTATTGCTGACATACAGTCCTCCATCCACTAAACTTAGCAAAAAATCCCAGCAAATGACATGGCAGATCTCCCAGGAGAGCATCTCCATCACAAAAACCACTGCTGGAAGACTCAGTTCTGATTTACTCAATAATGGTACACGATGTCTACATCACTTCAAACAAATATGGGGTCTGGAAGCACAAGCTTCCTCTGCAGAGACCTTCTGCAGTGACATCACAGTGTCAGTGTCACCTTCAGGCAGGAGGCAGGGCCACACAGGCTGAGAGCACCTGCACTTGCCACAGAATCCTGGTCCTGTGTGAGGGGCTGTGCAAAGCTCCCTTTGCCTGCAGACTCTACAGAAGGCAGATTTTCACCTGTGCTGGTGGGTGATGGCCAGTGTACTGTGAGAGCCAGCATGATTCAGGAAACACTTGAAAGGCAGATTGCAAGTTTTACATCAAGAACAGTTTTAGTGCTATGTTGCTTTTTTTATCCTTATGAAGTGTTGGATCCATTCATAAACATTCTCTTTTTCCTAAAAACAAACATGCTTATTTTTGCTTCTGAAGTCTGGGGGAAAAAAACAAACAGAAATGCCATCTCAGTAGTAAGTGAGTCAGCTGAGCTGTACCTCTGATAGCTCAAAAATCCCCCATGCAGGATGGATCAGACATCATATTTCTGTGATGGTTTGCTCAGGAACAGGTAGGATATTAAGTTTTCCTATTCAGTGAGGGAGAGATGACAGCAAAAATATCTTTTACCTCTTTGAATTTAATATTTATGTTAAAGGAAAACAGAAGGATTTTGGTTATCTGAAACTTGGTCTGGATTGCCAGAAACTGGGAGTGTTTCCTTGGGCAAGCCTTTTAAGTTTTCCATGCAAAAACTTCTGTGTTTTGACCTCTAAGTACTGAAGTCCATCTGTGCAAATCCATTTAAGTGAAAACCCTGGTGCACATACAAACAAAACAAAACAAAACAAAATCACAACCCTCTCCCCCTCAAATTCCCTGACTTTTATTAGAAATTCTGTATTTCAAGAGCTGCTAACCCAGCCAGGTGCAGGGGCACTATTTTAATTCTCTTGCACTGCAGGCTGGAAAACCCAGGGAGCACTTCCACTTCAGAGAAGCAGATGTGGTTTTCATCATTCATGAATGATCATACTGGGCAGCACTTGAAGGAACATTTGTGGACCCAGAGGAGATCATGTCCATCATGACTAGGCAGAAGAGAGAGATATTGCAGCAGAGGCCCCTGCACAGCAGTAAAAGCATCCAGGAAAATTATTTGCAATTCCATGCAGAATCTTCCTAGGCTGGAATAAAATTTGAAGTAATCTGTGTAATGTTGTTCTGCACCTCACACAACCAGCAACATTTTGTATTGTTAGAAATTGCTTTTCCAAAATCATTAGGCTATTTTCAGACCTTGCCAAAACCAGGACAGTAAGTCAGATTCAGCATGATTATTGTTTGGTAGTGTCAGAGAGGACAGGAATTGCTTTTCCTGCCCGCTCTCCCATACTGGGATGTAAACGTGTGCCCAAGTGGGTGGCTGGCAGCCTAAACTCATGGGCCAATGAGCAGCTGTATAATCATCTCTGAGAGTCTCACCACAGCAGACTCTGGGGCTTTTCCTGGAGGAGAGGAAAGAGCCATTAGCTGAGGCAGGAGACAAGAGGGCAGATGCATCCTCCTCATCCCAGCCTGGCGGGTGAAGCAGGGACCCAGCACAGAGCAGGCGAGCAGCTGAGGAGGGAGGATGGCCCTGCCTGCAAAGGCAGAGCACTGCTCCTCAGTCAGCTCCCCTGCACAAATCCAGATCTCTGCCTGGGTGACCCACCAGATCTACTGGGAAACGTGATTTGTCCCCACACATGGAAAAATATGAGCTGGTCTGGCTTTTACCAAGATTGTTTAGTTGTACTATTTGCATTGTTCTTTGGTCATAAATTCCCTTTCTTTTAAAATAAGTATTACCAAGTTAATTTTAATGTCTTTGCATCTATTTTACAACTCTATTATTTTCTGGCATGTTTTACATGTTTGAAAACAAAAAAAAATGTCACTAGCCTACCTTTTCAGCAAATAATATGGGAGCAGACAACAGATCTCAATCAATGTAATAATTCTTTAAAGAATGTAAATTAATTCGAAAGAGGTAAAAGAGGGCATATGCATCTGTAACATGCATTTTAAATTGTTTCTGCATTTGCATTTGGTTTTAATGGCATTTACGCCCTCTAGTGTCAGAAAACCCTCTCGTAGTGAGGGTTTTTTTACCTTCACTGTCTCCGTTTCAGCCTTGAGTATTTGGGCTTTGCAAAAACGCAAATGCTGGGTTTTTTCTTTCTATATATGTTCTCCAATTTTACAGATTTTGTACATACGTTGCTTGAGGGTGTTTTAACCCAGAGTGAGCCATTTCAAATATTAATTTCTGATGTAACACACAAAAATATGCTAAATTACAATTTCTGTCATTATTTATTTTGACATCCACAATACACTTGCTTTTTGCTTGGAAAAAATTTACTCCTATGTTCAAACAAACAAACAGGAGTTAAATAAGCAGCATTTTCCCTGTCATTTGTTAAGATTATTAAAGAAAATACATTCTCTCTCACATCAAGGAAAAAATGGCCAAAAAGTATGATTCATTCCAATTATAATTTGGACTTTTGACTTATGAAATATTTCATCTTACAGCCATCAAAAACTGGGTTTCATTAGTTCAGGATAAAGATGAATAGTTGATGATGCCACAAACAGTCTGTGTTGTCTGAGATTTCTTGAATTATGGGTATGCAACACCAGATATATTCCACTCATCAGCTAGAAAAGCAGTAGTGTGGTGGCAGGTGGATCTCCATGGGTGAGATCTGACATGGCAATGCTGAGATTACTGGCTGGGCAGTAGTAACCCCAAATACATTTGTGTTTCCCAAGCTCCTGCAAGAGCTCCATCTTCTGTGTACGACTCAAGCTCTATTCCGTTCCCCCCAGCTGTCATGCAAAGTGCTACATCACACCCATGTTACTCACATCAACACTCTGGAAGATACAGCATTTGCAAAATGATGGAATCCCCTGACTTGCTGTCTGTCTTGCAATATGGAAGAGTCAAAGGAGTCAAATATGCAAAAGTGGTCTGTCACCTGATGAATACAAACAACCCAGACAAACATACATGCCTCTAAATCCATCCATCTAATCCATTCATCCATCCATCCATCCTTTCATCCAATCCATTCATCCATCCATCCATCCATCCATCCATCCATCCATCCATCCATCCATCCATCCCTGTACAGTGTCACTTAGTGAAGAGGATCTCTAAAACAAATTCTAAATTCTGCAGCCTCTGTTTGTGGCATCATCACCTATTCATCTTATTCCTGAATCTAATGAAAGTCATGGGCTGCAAGCAATAGCCTGTCTGGCCTGTCTGGCCTGCATCCAGTGAAACCCAAGCATTAGTTTGATCATGTTGTTTCTGACTTGTGATTTGATAAAACTTGATTGACACACCTGGTTTGTCACAGCCTTTTTTTTTTTTTTTTTTTTGGTAGCTGAAGTAGAATGAACCTGATTGATATCAGGGGTCAGTATGAAGCCTCTTTTTCTTCATTCATCCAGAACATAAAATATTGGGATGACACTTCTGACATTACAAAATTAGATTGTCAGTACAAATCACCAACGCCCAAAGACTGGCTTGAGCTTTGGCTACAATGGCAGACATATGCAGAACAGACAATATACAAAGCTATGAAAATACTGCAGCTAGGGGAAAAAAGCAAATAAATGAGAATATGTCTGCAGTTCTAGCCTGAAGAAAAGTGAGGCAAGCAGAGTAGCACTAGATAAAACCTTAAAATAGTTCCCCTTTGGAAAGGGAGTCTGTAAAATTGCTTAATAAGATTCTACATTTGTTGTGTCTCCATGGCTGAAGAAATCAAATTTTCTGCAGAATTTAGAATTTGTTTCAGAGATCAAGTATAAATTTTTCACTTGGAAATGCGAGCACCTCAAAGCTTCCCTGCCATCTGAAAATGGAGTTACACTCTTTTTTTCATTTAGAATTTCTAAAGAATAAAACAATTGTAGTTGGAGTTATAGAAGGAATTTTCCCTTCATTTTATATCATCCATTTCCATTGGTGGTGTTCAGTGATATATGAGGTATAACTGAAGGTAATGTTTAATTCAAGAGGAGGAACTTCATTAGCAATTCTGATCATGACTACCCTAGACTAAAATCTGTGTCATTGTCCCAAAGGAGAACAAGGCTAACCAGGGCAAATGTAGCAAAACCTCTGTTTTGTCACAAAAGTAACCAAATATGTTTCTCAACCCGTGAGAATTAGGAAGACTAATTTCTTTAAAGTAATTTTTTCTGACTATAATTTTATTTAAACAACTCCAGCACAGTGGTTAGTAACAGGAGAAAAACTAATTATGTAAGAATAATTAATGATGTGAAAGGTATTACTAACGCTAAATAACAGACAAGCAACATTACCTTTGGAAAATGTCACTGTGTTACAACTGATGCAAGCTAAAAAGAAAAGTAACTGAAAGCAAGTTATTTTAAAGTAAGCAGTATATGCACCTGTGTGACATTTTGTCCAGAAGGTAAGAAAAACATTGCAAAATACCTTCTTGTGTCAAACAATCCTAATATTTTTTATTTCGCTCTGTAACACTAAAATATTATGAAGAGGCATCTGATTGTGTCACTGGTTAGGTTCACACATAAATACTGAAATGCTAAAGATAGGTGAGCTTGTGGTTCCTGTCACAGCTCCTAAAGCTTCAGTCTGCTCTTGATTCATATAATTATAGTGTCACATTATCAACAGGATGAACTATATCCCTGAGCAATTTCCAGCCAAATTAATTAGAGGCAGCAATGTCTTCTGTCCACAGCTGCCATCAGTGACAATGGAAGCTTATGAAGGTTCAGCAGTTTGGCATTTCAAGTGATAAGCATCTAAATATAGGTTTAGAAATCTCATTTAAGAGATCTAATTTAAGAGATCTAGCACTGGGCATGTGTAAATTTTGCAATTCAAAATCTGGTTGCGTCACATTTCTGTTTACACAGTCTGATCCACTATATGAAAATACTTGTATCTGTAAGAATTAAATAAAACTAATGAATAGTGTAAAGCAGAAATGTTTACCAGTGATTTGATCCTAGGTCTTCTCCACAAAGCTCACCACCCTGGCCCTATGCCCGCTGCTTTTCTATTGTTCTGCCTGGAAAAAAATGGGGTTAGTGAGGTGTTAGGGATCCCATTTTTCTGAGGCCTTGAAAGGTCATTTATCCACTTCCTTGCCCAAAGAAAAGAACAGCTGGTCATGCATATAGCTGATAGTCAGCTCAGGCTTTAGGAAGAGATAAACACCAAAAATGCCTATGTTGTGGAGCGCAAATGTTGGTGTGAAGGAAAGCATGACATTCTTTTTAGTATTTTTCCAGTTTTTAGATATCTTTATTAAGACCAGTAATATTATTAATGTAAAAGATATAATCTATTAAATTACATATTTTTCATGCAATCCTGCCATCTCACAAAATGAGAAACTAATAACATTCTAATTCTGAGTAAGTGGGGGGAGGATACTGGCAGAAATATTAATTATATTGTTCGTGTGAATATTTTACACCTGGACATGCTTAGTAAAACAACCAAATATTTATTTAACACAACATAATCTATGTCAATAATCTAGGACTTGGTCATCTATATTATATCTGCCTGTATGACAACTTATTTGAATATCTATGTTCAACACTTCACTCATATCTTACAAAATGCAAACCATTCATCTTCATCTCCTTTTGACATGAGCTGAGCTCTCATTGCTAGAAGGTGTGCTCTAATTTCATATAATATCTCCATCATTCCATAGCCTCACCCTTTTATCCATTCCTGTGATTAGGTGCACAATTTGAACACTGATTTGAAAACTTCACCCTCTTCTCTATCATTTTTCCAGTTCCTGATGCACAGACAGGTTTTGTTTTTCAGACAGTGTTTTCTAAACATTGTTCCTCCACAGTTTTATTTCTTAACTTTTCTCGTGTTAAGAGTTTATAAATTCTTTGTAACAGGGAATATGTTATCTCTCTTTTTACAAGGGTACAAAACTCACAAGCTAAAATCAATGTTTAATAATAACTTTAAATCCAATAAAGTTGAAAACTGAATGGTACTTGAAAGTAATTCATCTTTTTATTAAACTCTGTAGGATGTAATTACATACTTGTCCCCTATAGAATACAAAAAAAATGCAAAAAGCTAAAATCTCTTACTAAGTTGTCACAGGAGTGCCTTTACATACATCAGTAACACTTTGTTCTTACTTGCTGGACAAAACAATATCCAATATCATAAGGAAAGGTGGTAGCTTTAGTAATTCTGAGCACTGCCAGGACTGCAGTTACAATTTTGTTGCTTGCTTGCTTGTGGCTTGAGTTTTCCATGTTTGCTTTCACCTAGACCATAGAAGGGGCATCTGGAACTCAGTTACTCCAGCTTCTTATGTCAACAAGAAGTTAGGTCAGCCATGCTTCTGTCTGGCCAAATTTAAAAAATACAGTGATGGAAAGTCCATGATCTCCTGGGAAACCTGTTGCAAAAATGTGTCACCCTGCTAAATGAAAGCACTATATCATCATGAGACAATAGATTATTCAGTTTAGTATCTAATTTACCAAGTGGTCTCTCTTAGATCTCACCAATGAAATTGATGAGTTCTTTCAAGTAAACAGCATAAGGACTGAACTTCAACACTGATTTTTTTTCTTAGCAAGGTCATTCTCTTTCCATTGCAGTAGAGGCACCCTGGGAAGAGTACAGCAGGTAAAGCATGTGTTTTACCTGCCCCCACTTTGACAGACAGGAGACCCAAAATTTGTTTCAAAATAAAATTATTTGTGCACAACAATAGGCATGCTGTAAATGTAAGAATATGTGTAAAAGCATTATCTATATGCAGCAACTATTATTTGCAAGAGAATTAAAATATATTGTGCAATTAATTCACTGTGAAATAAAATGATTAGAAGAGATTATGTTTTTACTAAGCCTTTTGTTTTCTTTAACCCAGGTATGGTGACATGGTGCCAAAGACAATAGCTGGCAAGATTTTTGGTTCAATATGCTCCCTGAGTGGGGTCTTGGTCATTGCTCTGCCAGTTCCTGTAATTGTCTCCAACTTCAGCCGTATATACCACCAGAATCAACGAGCAGACAAGCGCAGGGCACAAAAGGTGAGCTTCTAATTTTCCCTCCTTTTGTTGTTGAACAATAGATAAAATATTATTTTCTATATGTTGTGTGTCATGATAGTATTTCTTGGCAAGAAGACCACTATATGTATGTGCTGCATGCGAAACCATGTCCTAGATGCAGATACTGTCTTATTTTTAGTGAGGGTAAAAATCCCAACTCAAACCAAAACTGGTTCATTTATCTTTTCTGTCAAAATGTACAGATCTATTATTTTGGTAATTAATCCTACTTATTAGACTAGATCTAGGATTTTTAGACAATAGCTGCAGTGTCACCCACTGAAGATTCTTCTGTGCTTTTTCAGGCAGGCTTTCTTTCTATCACAGTCTTCTGAGGAAAAATAAAAAACCAAAACAACCAAACAACCCAGCAAACAAACAAGGAAAACCCTGAAACTTCATAATGATTTCTAACATCTCTGCTAACAGATTGCTTCACTAATCCAGGTTTAGTTAAAGTCCCAGATTCAGTCTCTGGGGGAATCTGATTGTTGGGGAACTTGTCTCCTCAGCTCTATTTTGCTTAAAAGGCTTCAGATAAACAGCTCAATCAGATAAAAAAAAAAAAGTAAGTAAAAGTCTGTTTTTCCAGATTCCTTGATTTGCTGAGTCTCTCACTAAAATATCCACTAGATCTACAAAAAGACTGCTTCCCTTCTTGAGACATATGAACAAGGTCAGGGGTTGGGAAGAGAAGTATTTATCAGGAGTGATGCAGCCAAGCCTGGACAGTCACTTACATCTCCACATCACTGCCAATGCACTTGTTCTAATCCACTTCTCTGAATTCTGAGTGGCAGGCAGCTCAGAGAGCCCCCATTGTGACCTGGAGCCCTGCTCTGGGTGCTGAGATGCCTTTACCTCCTCTCCTCCGTGGATGGCAGGTGAAAGGCTTCGGATGCCGCACAGGTCGCACGATTGCCAAGGCTGAGGTGTAACCACTTGTGCTTTTTGTGGACCTGTGGCCTCTCTTCAGTGGTCCTGAGTCTCCAGTGATCTCAGGAGAGCAGGATCATTGCAGGGGGAAGTGTGCAGGCTGGGGACTGCACATACAGAGCAGGGAACACAGGGAGTTGCAAGCTGCATCTGCTTCATATCAACAGCAGCACCACAGTCAGATACAAAATGTTTGTATGTTTTCCTCTGGCCACCTTTTTGACTGATTTCTTCATTAAAACAAACAAACAAACAAACAACAAACAACCCCACACCCAAAATCAGTGAAATAAATGTATGCAGTGATACTATTTTCAGATTATTTTAAATCAGGACAAACAGAGGTACATGGCCAAGAAACTCATAGGCCCAGGTGGAAGATACAGCACCACCCAATGGCCACATCTTGGAGAAATGCTGCCAGATGAGGGAGATGCTATAAAAAGAAACCAGGTGTATCACAAGAATGTCACACCTCTCTAGAAACCTGATCTAAAGTAGGCTGCTTCAGGGCTCTAAATCCCATACTTTATCTATCTACTTATTCCACCCACTCTTCTGCATGCTGTTTTGTCCCACAGCCTAATTCCAGCTGTGTGTTCCCCTCTTCACAGCTGACTTCATGTCACTTTTACACTAACTTGTTTTTGTTAAGAGCTTTTCTAGTTCTTTTTGTGGAATGGCAGCAGAGAAACAACTGTACCTCAGCCAGAGCACAGTGCTCCTGCCTGTGCCCCTGAGCACTGTGGCAGTCATGGGTAACAGGTCTGCCCAACCCCAGCAATCACTGTGCCTGTTCTGAGCTTTCATAATAGCTGCAAACACAAACATTTCAGATAGAAACTGTGTCCTACTGCATGCCACAAAACAGAGTTTTTTAGGCCTGCTTTACATTTGTGTCATGGTTTAACCCAGCCAGCATCCAAGCCCCATGCAGATGCTCACTCACTCCCCCACCAGCAGGATCAGGGGGAGAACTGGAAGCATGAAAACACAGCCCCACACCAGCCATTGTGAAGAAAATTAACTCTACCCCAGCCAAAACCAGCACAATTTGTCAATGAAAGAGAAATGGACACTAAAAAATATCTCACAAAAGTTAAATTGCTAGACTGGCTGCTATTCCCCATAATCTCCTCCTGAATAGGAACTGCTTGAGTTAATAGCTGACTTTTTCTCCTTGCAAAACAGTGAGCTCATTGTATGTTTCAAACAGGAACACAAAGTGATGAATGGCAATCCTGCCAAGCATTTTTTCCTCCACTCCCCAGAACAATGCCAACAGCAAGGATGAGAGATCTCCTCTGACTGTGTTTATGCCCTTCTTGCTTTGGAGAAAATGGCTTTGAGGTCTGATTGACTTAGCACTGGATGTGTGTTTCATTGATATCTCCTATTGCAAAGGCTATCTTTTTCAATCTAAAATGACTGAGATGTTGAACTGAATATTGCTCTGATGGACTAAAAAGGAAAAATCAACAAAAAGCACTTCATGAGTACTGTATAGTCCAAATTTAGCCATGAAATATAGCCTTGCATTTCACAGGGGGTTTCTACTACATTGTAAAAGAATATTCAGGCAAAAAGGTCACATTATTGAAGCTTGAAATTCCTTCTTCATTCAATACAATAGAGGCTTTACACCATTTTCTAAAATAAATGTTTCCCTAGGCACTGAACTGGTTTCTGTTCTCTGTGGCTGAAGAACATAAGCTTAAAGGAAGGTGCTGTTTCATGGAGAGCAGCACAAACCCCTGCAGGCAGTGGCACCTCCTGCTACAACAGCTTCCATTGGTTGGGACAGTTGTACCTTGAATTGAGAAACTTTATCAACACCTCACACAGAAGTTTAATCAATATAGACTTCAGAAACAGCAAAACACTTGGGCTGGAAGGAAACTTAAGAGAAAGTTCTTTGCTGAAGAGTTGAAATCTAGTTCCAGAAGCACTAACAATTTACAGCAGAAAAATATTGTCACTTACATTAGGATTGTTAAGAGCCATGCAACCATCATTTTATGCACTTACTGAGCTCTTCACAGTTATTCAAGATTAGACAATTCCACTTGTTTGTTTTTGGCAAAAAGACACTGCACATTAATGCTTGGGAGAAGATGGAAGAGAGAAATTTATTTATATACCATTGCATTTTGAATGGATTTTAATGGAAGCTCCTGCTTCCAATCATAAAAATACATTGTTGTAATTGCCATGAAATCCCAGTCTGTAATACAGAAAATGTTGGCAGGATAAGCCAGCTTTCTGCTGCAGTACAGGAAACCCCTTGCAATCAATATAAACAAAAGCAGAAAGGGGGGTGGGGGGAAAGGAAGGAAAAATCATCTATGCTTATCAAAACATTGTTTTCTATCAGATAGTAAGGTCCAAGGATCTGGCTATCCTGACAAGAAATGGAGGAATAAATAATCCAAACTAGACATTGAAATTCAGGGCATAACTAATTATGCCCTGGAGTCTTACTGTGCCTTCTTCTCAAGCAGTTTTATCAGTACTGAGACAGTTTTGAAAAATGCTATTTGTGGAGATTTTCTCAGCTAGAGACAACTTCAAGAGGTTGTTATTTTGGTTGCCCATTAACTTTGGGCAAAGTTAATGACAGTTGTCTTGTATAAAGGCAAGGAAGGGAAGGGAAGGGAAGGGAAGGGAAGGGAAGGGAAGGGAAGGGAAGGGAAGGGAAGGGAAGGGAAGGGAAGGGAAGGGAAGGGAAGGGAAGGGAAGGGAAGGGAAGGGAAGGGAAGGGAAGGGAAGGGAAGGGAAGGGAAGGGAAGGGAAGGGAAGGGAAGGGAAGGGAAGGGAAGGGAAGGGAAGGGAAGGGAAGGGTTGGATATGATTTTCTGTTCTGTATGTGATAGGTAGCAAGGGCTAAGGTTTGGCAGGACACTCACAGTGTCGTATTCACTGGGATCACTACCAGCCTAGAAAAGAGACAGGAGGAGGGACAATTTTCCTCTTGGAAGCTGTCTGGCCACTCCATTGCATCTTGGACCCAAAGGTCCACTCCCAGCAGCAGCAATTATGCTTATAAAGTCCTTCATATCCTGAATGAAGTGTGCCTTGCTATGTGCCTTTTCCATACCTGCCTCTGGGAGGCAAGAGCCTTGTGTCCTCTTGGCCAACAAGTGCCTGAGTGCAGGTACATCTGCTCAGGGCTGTTCATTACCTGAGGAACAAAGAGCCTCAATATTAGTTACCCAAGCACTTTCTAGAGTGCTAGAGTGACTTTGATGATGCCTCAACAGAACAGCCAAACAACCATCATCATCTCCAAAATTTTACTTTAGACATAAAATTCAACCTGAATCTTTCATGCAAGTATCGTCTTCTACCTTCAAAAAGCAAAATATATCCTGAAGATTGGCTTGGCTTTGTTATTTGTTAATTGTACGTAATGCATTTGTCTGTCAGTTATGAATAATCAGTTACTAGCTAATTATAAATAGCTCTAGGACAAACTGCAACAACTGCTTAACAGCATCTGGAAGCCCAGAACTGTGTTTGCAGTGGGAAACCCTGCTAGACATTTTGACTTCTTTATGAGACAAGATATTAATATCAATAATATTAATATATTGCAGAAATATAACTAACAGTAACTTATTCAGGATTTTTGAGTTTAGCAAAAAAAAAAAAATCATGTAGAACTAGTGTTTATTGAACAATAATTTAAATAGACTGTGAAAGTAAGGCACCACTCAAGAAATGTATGAACCTTATTTAATTCCATGTCCATTAATGTGCAAAGTAAACAGCATTTTCTTCTCTGTTACATATTGATGTCATGCAAATCATTGTCAGCTAATATGAAATCAATCATTTGCAATTACTGAAAATTAGACAATCAGAGCACGAAATGTAGGCATGATTTTTCACTTAAAAACAAACACACAGGGTGGATTTATGAAACACCAAACAAAAATAAATTATATAAACAAAAATGTAAGTGATTTTTTGGACAGCATTCACCCTTGTTCCAGGAGCCAGTGTTGTGGTTGAGCACAGGCAGGCAGACAAAGCCCCCCCTGCTGCTCACTCTCTCTCTCCTCCCCACAAGGATGGGGTGAAAATCAGAAAGGTAAAAGTGACACTTGGAGGAGCAGAAAAGGCCTTGGCTCTGTGCAAGCACTGTGCAGCAGTAACTTAAACATCCCTGAATTGTAAACACTGATTTCAGCACAAATCCAAAACACAGCCGCATACCAGCTCCTGTGAAGAAAACCAGCTCTGTGCTGACCAAAGGCTGTGCACAGAATGACTGTGAAGGAATTTTAATATTTTAAATGTACAAAATTATTAAACAATAATAACTAAAGGGTAAGCAATTAATAACTTTTGAGTTTTCATAGTAAAACAATTATGTAACCTGGAGAGTAGCAAGAGCCAACAGGAGTTAAGTACTAAATTACCTGGGCTACCCTGGCTTCTTGCATAGCAAGTTGAAGAGAATTTTGCCAGAAATTATTCCCAGTATCACCATAAGTCCTGTCCTAAAACCTTTCTGATGAAATCATTCTCTTAAAATAGCTGGACAGCTGAGGTCATCTGAGTGTCAAAAGCTGGATACTGCAAATTCCCCACAGCACTGCATTTAGCTCTACTTAAAACCTTGTGAAAATGAATGTTTATATTTCTAAAACTGACAGAGGTAACTGTTGTTGAATAACAGTGAATTTCTTTTGTGAGGTTTTTATGAATGCAGCCCTATACAAAGATACAATTCTATGCCGTAAAATTCGAAGCTAGAAAACAGAAAGATATGCATTTAAAAGAGAAGTTCAGTGCAAATACAAGAGATGTGGGAAAAATTGCAGCTGGTCATCAACTTCTTAGGAAGAATGGAGATGAGATTATTTGGGTTGAATTTCACTAAAATATGCAAAAGAACTATATTTCATCTACATTCTTTTAGTCCTAGATCATGTAAAAATTACCAAAGTTTCATACTCAGGAAATCTTCATAGCAAAGATATAATCTACTTTAGGAGAACTAAGTACTTTCTTTTTTTTTTTTCCCTAGATATTTTATGAAAGAGGAGGATTAGGAAGGGCTTTGAAGTGGTTGAAAGAGGCAGTTGTCACTCCCATTCTGTTATACATGACAGAAAATGCAGACTAGAGGACAATGCAGCACTTCTGTAACCACAGTTTTCCAGATGTCATCACATCATTTTGATGCCTTTCATGGGAGTTCTATCCCCAGCACACAGCCCCTAAAATCCTGTGGGTGACATGAACTTTTAATGGTGTCTTGATAAGAAATGTGAGAAGTCACTAGACTGCTCATGCTCCAGGCTCATATATAAATCAGGCAGAAGCACTGAAAATAAATCTTATCACTTTAACAGATTTGTAAACACCTCCAGTTTCTGCAGTATTTTCTCTAAGCTGAAGTATAAACATGGAGGCCACAATATCTGCTTCCTCTCTTCCTCTCTGATTTACTGTCTTCTCTTTGGTAAATGATATAAATTCAGGCCATCTGAATGAGTCTCAGCTGGAAAGATGTGTGCTATTACTTTCTAGCTCACAAAAGCTTTCTAAGATGCAATAAATTCAGACTTGCAAAGCAATTTTAAATCTTCACATAGAAAGTACAACCTTCATATTATATGTGTCATGGCACTGATATATTAAGATAGTCTGATGGACTGTTATGTTTTTCATATTTCTTTATTAAACGATGCTGTGCCATAATTATTACTTCAAGCACTAAAGAAAAAATGAATATGCATGCTAAAAGGAAAAGCAGAACTAATGTATGTTAAATATCTGTTCATTAAATCTAATGAATCTCCATGTATAAAGAGCAGACTAAAAAGTACCACAGCTAAAATATTTGTGACTGAAATAATTTATTGATGAGACTCCTATAAAGCATCTCGTGCTCCTAAGACTAAACTTTTATATATTTATGAACATAACCAAGTGCACTTGTCCCAGCCCATGACTATTCTGTGGTGCAGGTAAAACTCTTCCCCCACCCTTCAACCCAGCATGCTGGGGTTGCATCACAGGAGCACTATTTAGAAAACCACCTATTTTCTGGGGATGGAGCCCCCTGCTCTGCTGGTAGCCCTGGATACTCCACCCAAGAGCCCAAGTGAGCCAGAGGGTGGGAGCTGTAACAGTTCCCCACACTGGTTGCTCCTGGGAACCCCAGGCCAGGGCATCAGGGATGTTTTCTCCTTACCACTAAAATAAGAAGCATTAACTGCATTGCTGGAAAAGTTATGGTAACCAAGAAAGTCAATAAACAAATGTGTTATCTTAAAATGGGCAATATTTCACAAAATCAATAGCATCTCATATGAGATTTTTGGCTCAAGGATGCCCACATGTAGAGCATTACTTTCTTTTCTTTCAGAATAATTGCATGATAACAAATACATGACATAGCAGAAGCCAGATTTCAGCCATGTTAGCTGTCATAAATTTCTTGGCTTGCTTTTGAGAAGATCTGGGAGTTTGAGGCTGTGAGTGCAAAGAAATGTGGTGTTGAGCCATTCCTCTAAGTCAGTTAATTATTAATCATCATGCCAGAAAGATCTGGTGGCTGCAGTGACTGGGCTGCGTCCCTCTCTAAGCACATACTGACATTTAATGTCACAGAAATTTGGGGAAGGGGGGAAATACTCTCTCTATTTTTTTTAAATGCCCACAAATTAAACATCAGATATGAAAATCTCTACTACTATATCAAAGTTGGATTTTCAAGTGCTTTACTGTATCTCCTTCGGTGCTTCAGCAGCCATTTAATTCCAGATGCTGCCAGGCATTTGCCTTTTAAAATCGGAAATCTAACCATGAAGATAAACCCAGATTCCATCTTATACATGTAACAAGCCACAAAAAATACAGAACCAGGATGCTATCCTAGTAATCCCATAAAAGCTTCTGTTTTCCAAATTAATGGTTGAGAGAGTCCACTCTTCATTCTTTCCCCTAATTCTGTGCTCTGTGTGTTGTACAAAATTCAGTGAATGCAAAATGTCTTCCACTCATGAGCCTCCTTCTACTCTGCATGAAAGTCACCTTCACAAGCAATGAGGTTCACCTGAGAAATAACAAATTTCTCTCAGTGATTGATACCTGCAGTCTCTGAAAAATCAGGTTGTGAACAGTCTATGACCAAAAATGGTAAGTTTTAAGTCTGGTTATACTGACAGACATGAAGAGGCAGGTGGAGGCTGGTGAGGAGTGGTGTCTTTCAGGGCTTTGTCTTGGGACTGGTGCCCTTCAATATGTTCATCAATGACACCAGCAGTGAGATCAGGTGAGCCTCAGCAAGTCTGTAGATGATACAAAGGTGAGCAATGTATTTGGCACAACAGAAGGAAGAGCTGCCATCCAGAGGGACCTGGACAAACTTGAGAAGTAGGCCCATGAGAACTTCAGGAAACATCAAAAAATTCAAGTGCAAAGTGCTTGCACCTGGGTCAGGACAATTCTGCACATGAGTACAGGCTGGCAGAGGAGGTAATTAAGAGCAGTTCTGTGGAGAAGAACCTGGGAGTCCTCATGGATGAAAAGGTGAAGATGAGCCAGCACTGTGCACTCACAGCCTGGAAAGCCAGCTGCATCCTGGGCTGCATCAAGAGCAGCATGGCCAGGAGGGCAAGGGAGGGGATTCTGCCCCACTGCTCCGCTCTGGTGAGACCCACCTGGAGTGCTGCATCCAGCTCTGGAGTCCTCTGCACAAGAGAGACATGGACCTGTTAGAGCAGGTCCAGAGGAGGTTCACAGAGATAATCCAAGGGCTGGAGCATCCCTCCTGTGAAGACAGGCTGAGAGCTGGCACTGTTCATCCTGGAGAAGAGGTGTCTCCAGGGAGACTTTGGAGCAGCCTTCCAGTACATAAAAGGAATTTATAGAAAGGAGGGAGAGAGATTTCTTGTACAGGCAGATAGTGACACAACAAGGTGCAATGGTTTTCAATTGAAAGAGGGCAGGTTTATATTAGATGTTGGAAGGAGATTCTTTATTAAGGGGGTGATGAGGCCCAGAAACAGGTTGCCAGAGAAGTTGTGTTGCCCCACCCCTGAGAGTATTAAAGGCCAGGCTGGATGGGGACTGAGCCGCCTGATGTAGTGCATGGCATCTCTGCCCATGGTGTGGGTTTGGAACTGGTGACCTTTAAGGCCCCTTCCAACCCAAACCATTCTATGATTCTAAAATGGCTCAGCAAATATTCAGGAATGCAGCTGGGAGACAGCATAAAAGCACTATTACATTTTGGTACTCAAAAAACCCAGAAGACTCTGAGAAACTCACTCATAGATGTCACAATATTACATTTTTTCTGAACTGTTTATTTCCCTTTAAAGAGATTTTCATGGCAGTAGCAACTGAAATGGATGTATGGATGTCCATGTTTCTGCCCTACAAGACACAAGGAGTGGCAGCTGCAGCAATGCAAAACAAAAAAAAGGTGGCACTTCCATACTGATCTGTCTAATCCCTTCGCCAAAGTCCTTCTTCTTAGTAGCTGATACATGCAAACAAATAAAAACTTCTACCAAATGCATTTTAAATGGGAAGACACTTGTGATTTGCTCCACCTGGAGGATGGATGCAATGCAGTCTGTCAGTCACTGTGAGATTGGTATTCACAAGCAGCTGATTCCAATTAGCAGTTTTAGACAAACAGGGCGATGGCTGTGAGTACAAATGGCACTGTTCACTTTGTGTGTTTCTACAGAAAGCCAGGCTCGCTCGGATCCGCGCCGCCAAGAGCGGGAGCGCTAATGCCTACATGCAGAGCAAACGGAACGGCTTGCTGAGTAACCAGCTGCAGCAGGTAATGTTTGTGTTCCCCCACCTCTGGAGTAACCACTTAATGACAGCCCAGCAGTAGTTTATTCTACTTATCACCAGGGTGAGTCACCTTGGGGCTCTGGGCAATCTTATCTTTAGAGGTAGATTAAGGAAGGATAAACTGGACAATTACTACCATTAAAAGGAGTTGTGAGAATCGATGGTGGGGTATTAGGAGATGAGGGAAATGTCCGGATAGAAATGCTGTATTCAATGTAACCCATATTTTTGGAGTTAGATCCTGTAGAAGAACTCATTAAGGAAATTACAGAGCATTTGCCTCTTAGGAGGTGGGTTGGATTAATCTCACTTGCCTTTAAACAGGTAGAAACATGGATGACAAAACCAGATTTCATCATCAGTAAAGGAAAAGACAGCTCTTGAATACCGTTTGCAGAGAGGGGTGTTGCAGAGTGAAGTGTTCCCTTGAAGCACCTACTTGGGTTTAAGGAGAATCTTGGTGATTACCTCAAATGCATTATAATCTAATGTTATCTAATTTATGTTAGTAAATTCCCTGCTCCCCCCTGCCGCAGAAGCCAGGACCAGCAGCTGGGACTGGCATCCACAGTGACCACCCACGCTTCTGGGAGACAGCCTTGGCTGCTCAAAGCTGCACCCAGCCCAGAAAGACTGCAGACAGAGTGGTTTTTAATCCCTGCCATTTTCTGGCATTTAGGCTATTCCCCGAGGAATACAGGAAGGCTTTTATTCCTCTGTGCCCTTTCTGCTCAATACATGTTAAACAGCCGGATACTTAAACCTATAGCCAGCAGAGGAGGAAGTGGCTGTCTGTCTGTCTGTCCTGTGTAGCATGAGAGATGAGCAGTCAGAGCCCTTGTTTCCTCTTCTGCTTGAAAGAACTCAAATATTTGAATAAAAAAGACACCAAATAGCTTAATTACCATGCAGATTTCAAATATCCCATGGTTGAATTGTATTCTTTTCTATTATCCCACTTCCTTCCCTATTTGGTTTTTTGCTTTCTAGTGAATAATTATGAAAGCAATTAATAAACAGTGGATGCTTTCTACTTAATTCTTCATTCTATGTCAGTAACATTTCCTATATGCTTTCTAAACCCAGTAGATTGGGATCACTGACATGAATTTTTGTGTAAGCAGCAGTATTACAAATTCTTTAGTGCTATGAAATGATCCTGGGAGGACAGCTATTTTTACTTTTCTTCAAATGAGGCACATTCTCAGGAAGAACAAATATTTTACTGTAACTTAAATTGATTAAAATTTTAAACATGTTGATCCAACATTCGAAGCTTATGTGTTGATTGCACTTGTAAATAGTTCTATTTTATCCATGCATAAAAGATCTAAGATGAAAACATTTAAAAGGAGGTGCAAGGGAAGGAAGGAAAATAGTTTGATTTTAAAAAAAGCAAAAGCAAATTAAGATGCAATATAATTTCTGGTATACTTTGTAGACGAAGCCTTGCAGTTACACTACCATGCACGATCCAGATTAGCTCTGATCAAATATTTGGATAAGAACCCTCTTGTTCAAAACTGACAATAATACACAGTTTTATGTATCAACAGTCCTCCAATGAAGAAGAACAGGCCTTTGTTGGCAAATCTGGCTCTTCCTTTGAAACACAGCACCACCACCTGCTTCACTGCCTGGAAAAAACTACGGTAAGAAAAGAGAGCTGTGTTTTCCTGAGAATTGCAACACCAGCCTGGTTTTGAATGTTTCCAGTTCTCTCTTCTAATTAATGAGCCTTTATATTAAAGCAGCTAACTGGGAAGAAAAGCCATTTTATCTTATTTTAAGGCTTTATACCCAATGCATATAAATAACAGAGAGATGTAACTTCTGCTATATTTGGTGGAGATCACTGTGAAAGTTATTCTGGTTCTTCTCAAAAAAACCAAAAAACCAAAAAAACCAAAAAAACCAAACCAAATACCCCCCCAAAACAAACAAACAACAAAGACTTAACATTTTTCCCACAACAAACATTGCTAAATTTTGATAAATTAAAACCTGATATAAGTGTGGAATTTAATGTTCTCCTTTTGACAGCATGTCTCTGAAATAAAAGGGCCCAGTTGTTATGTCAATTAGCAATACATCACCCATATGCTTGTTGTGCTTATGTCTCCTCCCTTCTTACTTTAGAAGTATTAATTTTATAAAATGTGCTGTAGGATAGAACGTCTTACTTCCTATTCAGAGCACACTGTGGTTTATTTTGCTAAGATTCTCACTGGGTCCTTTTGAAACATTTTTGAGATAGAACCTGATAATAGCAATTTGCCTTTAAAATTCTTCCACAGTAGAATATTGTAAACATATTTAAAACTCTGAGTAATAACCACAGATCTTGTCAAATTTTCATAGACATCATGGAAAAAAATTTCTATTTATTTGGTAGGAGATGAATTACCCTCCCAAAGTTTCACCTTTCCTCTAATGATAATGGAGGAGTCTGTAAAACATTTTTTTTTTAATTTTTCTTTAAAAAATGAAGTCTGTAAAGCAAGTATTATCTTTTTTTCTTGAATCTACATTCTTCTTTCCTTCTGTTGGGTTCTGCTACTAGCCCTGAGTTCCTATGATATATTAACACAAAAATATATACAGCAGTTCCAAGCTGTATTCTGAAGATTATGCATTCCTAAAATTTTAGTGGGAACTTGATATTTTGGGCCCTCAGCATTTGGAATCTGGCAAGTTTCTGGCTCATTGTAGAACAGGAAGGGTGGTGTGTCTTCTTAAGACTCTCACCATCCTTTGTGGTATAACCATCATGATACTGAGAAAAGGCTTATTTTCTCTTTTCTGTCACTGAAAAGTCAATAGGAGAAGATCTCACCCACCCTCAGAAATGCAGAGTAGGCAATGTTATGGAATTCTGTGAAGATTGCATTAATTATGAAACTAATTGCACTAAAAAATATATTTTACAAATTACTTTTGGCTAATTTAGGAACAGCTAATTAATAAGTATAATTAAATCAATTAACTTGTGCCATTATAGCATTTCAAAATGTTTCAACTCTATATTAAAAGTTCAGTCAATAAAACTCTTTAATCATTGCTCCATAAAGGTTTTAGGAAGCACAAAATTACTTTTAATCAGACAAATAACAGAATTCTTGGCAAACATTCTGCAAGCCCCTGAATGTAATCTCACAAGAGCAATTAGGTTATTTTTCTCTCTGAATTTTATGCCTACTGTGTGATCATGTTCAAAATTTTGATTGTGACTGACATATGCCTTATATGTCATTTGTCAAGCAAGTTCTTTTTTTCCTTGTCACTTGAAATTTACATTCTTCAATGCCTCTTAAATCACACCAACTTATGTCTCAGTGAAAAATAGAAAAAATGGAAATAAAAATCTTTTGCCTATAAAGGTATTTCCATTTGTCACAAACACTTGGCCAGAGTTGTTACTCTCTTTACTTTGTTCACATATTTTTTATTGGCCCCATATGGCAATTCTGAAAAACATCAGCATGTTTCCAGTTAAAACAAAATTTTTTAGGGGAAAAATAATTTACCTCATTCTAATAGACAAAAATGCAATAGGCTGACAAAACTAATGTGAGAGTAAGTAGAGTGTAAAACAATTCAGAAAATGCTTCTTAAACAATTCTTCTAAGACATTGTTGGGATACACAGACTAACTCCAACAGTAAATAGAAAGAGTTTTCTTGAAGAAGGAGGCTTGCTCAAAGTGCATGCAAACATATTTCAATCTCTGCCTAGGTTTAAATAATTATAAAAACTTGTCCCACTCCCCTGCATCTCCTCCCCTCCCTTGCCACCATAAGCAACAGCACTATTTCACACTCTTTTGCACACATAGAAAATGTGGGAATTGTGGCTGGATGTGAAATACTCCCAAATTACTTGATTAATTAATGTAAACTGGATATTTGAGTGGATTTGGACTCATCTTTGCGACCACTCTATAAAACTACTGTCTTTTCTGGGACTGAGTGAAGACTGCATGAATAAAGAGGACTTCATTTGACTAAAATACTCAGTCCTCTAAACTGCTTTTCATACATCCATCTACAGTAATTAGGAACTTTTTGAATGCTTCCAAATAAAAATCTCATCTCTTCCAATCAAAATTACTATTCGTTTAAATGTTTTTTCTTTTAGATAGATGCATACCTCAAGAAATGTTGTTTCAGACCCTGATTTCTAAGATGTAATTCAAAAGGAAGTCTTATAAACTTATCTGGAAAATATTTATGAATTTTATTATATTATAGTTCAATATATTAAATCTTATTTATTTTCAACAGACATTTAGAGTGTTTACAAAAGCACCGCTTGCATTTTATTAATAAACATAATTCTCTATTTTGTGGCACTTCAAAGATTGTGCAGATATTTATAATGCAAACTACACTATAACCACATGCTATTTTGCAAAATAATTTGGATTAACATTTTCTTGTTAATTGTGTTCCAGTGTTTACATTTGTATTGGTATTCAGCCCAGACTAATATGGGCTAAACACTATAATCAAGAATAAGCTAACTTTCCCAGTTTATTCAGTTGTGTCAATTTAAGCCGCTAAACAATCACCGTTAATATGCTCACTTCAATTATCTTCCTGTGTGTGCTTTGTCCCTCTGTTGGATGCCTCGGGGCCAGAACCACGAGTTTGTGGATGAGCAAGTCTACGAGGAGAGCTGCATGGAGGTGTCCACAGTGAACAGGCCGCCGAGCCACAGCCCGTCGCTGTCATCGCAGCCGGGCGTGACGGGCACGTGCTGCTCGCGGCGGCACAAGAAGACGTACCGCATCCCCAACGCCGCCGCCAGCGGCAGCCGCCCCGGCAGCGTGCAGGAGCTCAGCACCATCCAGATCAGATGCGTGGAGAGGACTCCCCTGTCCAACAGGTACCTCATGTGCACCGGCACACCCAGGGCTGAGGCCTCTGGCTTTGGCAGGGAACTGATGCAAAGGGTTGTGGCCTCTGTAGGCAGGCGGTGAGGCTGAAGATGAGGGTCCAATACTCATCTAAACAGAGGAACTGGTACTGAAATATTCTGTGCTTCTTTTGCTTCAAGCTTAATCCAAAATAACAGAGGTAGTCTCCAATATAATGCAAAATAATAGAATAGTCTCCCTCTCTATCCATTTCTGCCCTCTCAGGCCCTCCTCACAAACTACCACGCCCTATTCGCAGCAAACAGCATCTATGTTTTACGCCACATAAAATAGAGCACCAGATGTTCTATCCTATGGACAAATGCATAAAAGAAAAATTTCACACAGAAAAATGTCCAATTCAGGTATATGAGATGAGCAAGTGCTCTGTGTGCCCCTTCTTGGTTCAGAGGCAAATGAAATGAGACTCCCTTGCATTTCTGCAGAGCAGAGAAATAAAACTGATTCCCAGAGTCCTAAGTGTAATAGTCACAAGGAAGACTCTTCTAAATAAAAAAATATGAAATGGATAAGAAAAATGTATTCCCTAGTTTGAGGAGTTATTACAAAAGTGAGGTAAGTGCAGTTTAAGAGTGTGTAATTTATTGAATGTCCCTGTACTCTCAAAAGTAAAGTATTTGGCTTTTACATATATCCAAATATCACCTCTGAAGACACAGCAAAGGTCCCAGGAGACACAGAAGTGTTTTCTATTGATCTCACTCATGCCACCCTTTAATAAAGAAGTATTTTCAGTACAAGTTGCTATAGAGATTGTCTTGTTAAGCTACATTTTGAGTAGCTTCCTTTGTATAGTTATTACATTTGGATTTCACTTCCATGAACAATCCAACAGCTTGGAACTCTTCAAACTACTAAAGATTTTCAGCTGTTATGCAATGAAACCTTCTGGTCAGCACAAAGCTCAAATCTATCTTAGTTTTTCAGGAAATACTCTGCCTGGATCCATTCTTTTTCTGCTAGAGGATGTGCCTGCACCATACTTCCAGATGCCATGTATATAAAAACAAAAAGCAGCAGCTTTGTGCTAGAAAACAAAAACACAAGCATAAAATGCTGGCTTCACCTTGAAATAGGCAGAGTTTTTCAAGTCTTTTACTTTGAGGAGGTACTGCAGCAACTCCATGAACATATTAACACAAATTTAATTAGTGCATATAATAGAGTGCCTTACCATTGTGTAAAAACAGAATATACACAGAATCACAAAACCACTAGGGTTGGAAAAGACCTCTAAGATCATTGAAGCCAGTTATTAACCTGGCACCACCATGTTCACCACTAAATGGCATTTCCAAGGGTCACATCTACAGTCCTTTTGAACATTTCCAAGGGTAAACAACTTCCCTTGGCAGCCTGTTCCAATGTCTGACAGCCATTTCAGTGAATAAACTATTCCTAATATCCAAATGTTATTAAATAAGCATGGTATTGAGGAATATGCAGGAGACTTGGACTGGCCCCTGGTTTCCTGCTTAGTAAAGAACTTGGCTATGCTAGCTTTGTAATGGTTCCCCTGTCCAGAAACACAGGTGATGGCTGAGGAGTGCTGAAATGGTGGGAAGGAAGGGAGAAAGGGACATGGACGTGAGCATAGCCATGGAGCACCTGCTGCTGGGGTGCAGTGGGGTGGCGCTGCTCTGTACTCCGAGCTCTCCAGTGGGGCAGGATGGAGATGGCTGGCTGAGGGAATGGAATCAGGCTCAAGAGGTTTGTGGTAACATGGAATTTCATTCTTCATGGATTTTTGTTTCTTCCTCCAGCCGTTCCAGCTTAAATGCCAAAGTGGAAGAGTGCGTTAAACTAAACTGTGAGCAGCCTTACGTCACTACAGCAATAATCAGCATCCCAACACCTCCAGTCACCACACCTGAAGGAGATGATAGGCCAGACTCTCCCGAGTACTCGGGAGGAAACATTGTCAGAGTATCTGCATTATAAAACAAATAATTATTTATAAATTGGCATAAAGACCACTAGCAAGCTGAGCTCGAGCAGTGAAAAACGAGTCGTGAGGAATGAGAGAGCTGACAAAGACAACGCCCCTTGACGAGTGTGCCAGTGGCTGCAGAGCAAGAGGTTCAGGAGAAATAAACTTTGTGGGTTTTGGTGTCATAGGGTGTGAACCAAAAGGAGTTTCTTACCCCCTGTCCGAACTGATGCGCGGTGGAATCTTCTGTGACCATCCTGACTTACTATATGAGCACAATGAAATGTCCCCATTGATGCTTCTTCTTATCATGAAAGCTCTTTTTAGAAAAAAACACAAACGAAAAAATAGAAACCTATGTTCCTGCTGAATGCAAAACAACAAGAAACATTTTGATAACGTCTTTTTTTTCCCTGTTAATAAACCACAAACTTGTTGAAGAACTGTCAAAAAATGAATGAGAAAATGCTCATATGAAATATGTTTGTACTGACTGAAAGAACTACAACCATAATGCATGCTGAAATTATTTGAAGCTGTGATCTCAGTTTACTTTTGTTGTTTTTCAGATTAGGCATGATAAAATAATACTGTAGAAAGGGGCATTTCCGTGCACTTACAACAAGCTGATTGTTAATGTTCCATGGTAGTTGTACAAATAACTTCCCTTTGAAAAATGCAGTATTTCTTACTCAAACACTCATTAGTGAACTAAAGGTGTTCAGTTAGTTCAATATTTACTATTGTTTTATCTTGCTTCCTAGGTACTGTTACAACTGCAATAAGTCATTGTACACCTGTTGTATCAGGAATCAGGATTTTTTTAAGGTATTTTACACAACTTCATCTACACTTTAAACTTCTAATGGCAAACATTTAAATAATCTTACAGCCAAACTGCACCACAAATTGCTATTCAGCCATTGCTCCTTTTGTTCACTATTCTCTATTTCTCTGACACTTCATTGCCCACTCCAACATAACTGTATCATTTGGGATTTCAAGGACACTGATGAATCAACAGTCCATTCTTCCATAGACAACTTGTCTACTTCTGTATTTCCAGAGTAAACTTCTTGTCACAGTTAACTGCTACAGAAGCAATCCTATTTGAATTAAAATTACCAAAAATGTGTTTTGGGGATCAGCTAACACTTGTCTCCAAATGGTTCCTTTCTTACATCCTGCAGCATCCAGAGTATTAGCTACCCTGGAAGACACTGAAAGACATTCAGTTAAAATGATGGCTAAATTCTTTTTGTAATTATCTGTAAACTCGCATCTTAAAACTTGTTTGAGAATTTATATTGTGTGAAAAATATTCAATTACCTAAGAACAATGACAGAATAATGGATTGAGTCCCAAAGCTGTAAAAATATAATTGATTTCAATTGGAATTTGCCTACATGGGCAGGCCTAAAAGCTAATATGAAGGCTTTACAAGTTAAGGCTTCTTGGCTTCATTTATAAAAGACATTGATATTATCAGAAACTTTCTGATAAAAAAGTGTAATTTTTCTTCATGACAGTACATTAGATGTATCATAATGCTTCTTATATTCATGACATACCACAATCATATACATCAAATATACACAGAATATGTGCATATCAATACATACATATATACATCAAAAACACTGGATCAGAAATAATTGCATGTCTGCAAAATAAAATATGCATATAAATCAAAACGCTCAGTGCATTAGATGCCATTACAATAAATGATTAACACAGTTATTTAATAGTTTGAGTAGTGTATGTTTCAGTATAGTATTTGCTAGCATTCTACTGACCTGAAAATTTACATTAAAATACCCACTAAAAACTGAAACTTGCTGATGATACACTTTTTCTTGCACACAAATACTGGTCTTTCTCTCTACCTGTCAACAGTGAAGACTAGATGACAGACTATCATGCTACAGTATATACACCAAAATACAGCATCACATATTAGAATTAAACTGCAAGTAAAAAGAGTAGATAATACCATTCATTACTCTTTTATCTTATAATTTACTTATTCTGAAATTAATGCAGTCTTGGTTAATTTGCAATTAACTTCCCAATTTTATTTTTTTTTCAAATCAGAAGGATTTATTCATTGTAAACTGAGCTTCTGCATTTCTTTCCAACATCAGAGAGCAGAAGCACGGGCTGTGCTCTGAGCCAGAGGAAGGGCTCCTTCTGAGCAGCCTTGCCTACATCCATTACCCAGCACTGCTCTCTCTTCCACCCTGCAGCAGATCTGCTGAAGCTGGTAGGTTACATAAACTATAATGGATTCAAAGGAGAGGCAGAACACATCAGATTTTTGACTTGCATCGTACTTCTACACATGGTTACTCATACTTGGTCCCCACCTTTTGCCAAACATTTATTAATATAAAAACTGCCTTGATGTCAGCAAACTGCAACAACTTCTTTATGTCATGTGGTAATTCATGACCAGTTATATCAGCTAAATAATGCAAAGGGGCAGTTACTAAACCTACTTTGGTACAGACTACATACAACCCAGGAAACCTACTGAGTCCATCAGGTCATGTGTCTTTTAAAAGCTCTTTATTCGCCTGTTCATAGGCTCTAGAAAGAACACACTACAGCAATACACTTGCAGAACAGTTATACCCCTGAAGCAACTCGTATTTTCATTTTTAAAATGCAGCTTAAGAGATGATTTAGTATGATTTTTCAGAATTCCAGTCTTGTCTCCTATTTCCATATGTCACATGCAAAACCATTAATTTATTCTGAATTTGGGAAATACACATTTTTTTGGTGTTTTAGGTGATTTAAATGCTGTTTTGGTAGTGAATGACTGTTGATGACTGTGTAAAATGCATCTGTACTGTACATGAAATGTAATTATTTCTGTGTATCATACAAAGAAACCAAGATTGTTGTTTTGACAATTTTGTTTGACAGTCATATATCGTATTTCAGAAGGCAGCATAATACACGTGTTATGCTGAATAAATAGACATTTGAGGAATATTTAAATAAAACATCTGCATGCTTGAATGGGTCAACTTGGTTTTGCAATAACTTATTAATGAAAATTTTTTCCCCTCTAATAATTTGGAAGGAACACTTAATCTGAAGTCAGCAAATATCCTAGACAGTAATTCCAGGCAAGACATGAGTGTATCTAAACCATACTAGAACCATCAAGGCCAGGATGCCACAGCTCCACTGCAGAGTTGCCCTTCTCCTGAGGGACCAGCCATCACCTGTCCCTTTCCAGCCTGCAGCAGCAGAGAAAATTGGAGCAGCAGTTTGAACTTTTCCAGCAGTATGAACTCCATCTCTTTATCTGTACTTTAAAAAATGTCCCTTGTGTACATCCAAAAACCAAACTGCTCTGCTGAACTTCTCATACCTGCTATCAAATTCCCTTGATAAAATACTAGTGCACAGAGAAGATCAAACTCTATTTGTAGCCTTTGAGTAGGTAGCAACACACCATGGGGGGGATCACTAATGAAGTGTAACTAGGTGCAGATGATGTTGATCAACCTTGGCACACCTGATGGCTGCCTCTGTGAGGAGCTCACTGCTCTGGGTGGGGGGGGAAAGATAACAGATAACACCTGTCTGTGAACCATACCAGAGCATTTTTGATAACAACTGTCCTCTCATAAAATAGCCACAGAAGGCAAACTGAAAATGTACACTTTACATTTTGAAGTTGTGGATATACTCTTGGTGGAAGCACCCTGGCTACCAAAAGAAGGCTTTCAGAGCAGAGAACCCAGAGAACCCAACTCTCAGCTGCTGCACAGAGAAGGGGACCTTCAGAGAGGAAGCTGATCTGGAGGAGGACAAATTACTGAAGCCACAGGATCACTAAATTTTGGGCAGGGAGCGTGGTTAGGAGGTCATAAGCTCTCTTTGCTGCACCTGAGGCCCACCAGGGCTTTATTTTACAACTGTCTATGGGAATATTTTAGGACCATCACCTGTTCTAGAGGAGCCATCAGCTGATGGGATACACAAACATGTGGCTAAAAGAGTAGGAGTGTCAGGAGTGAACACAGACTGGCAATGTCCAGAAGATACATGGAATTATCCAGCAGCTTATTTTCTTACCTGCCTATATCATCTAGTTGTCTACTTAACAGTATCTACGCACAAGGAACAACTTAAGTGGGGGAATGCTGAATAAAATGGAAGTGGATATATAGAAATTCTCAAAAGTTTAGGACATCACATTTTTTTTAAACAGGAAGTAGTCAATCATACACAAGTTGGAAAGTTTTAGATACAATCTCACTTCAACAATAGCATTCTGTATGAATTACATGCAATGCTTGATGTGGGCTGACAACACTGGAAGGATGCCAGATGTCCACCAAAGCCACTCTATCTCTTCCCTTCTCAGCCGGGCAGGGAAGAGAAAATGTAACAAAGTAATTTATCTTGGGTTCAGATATAGACAGGGAGAGATCACTCACTGACTGCTGTCATAGGAAAAACAGACCACTTGGTGCAATTTATTACCAATCAAATCCAAATAGGGTAATAAAAAATAAAACATCTTTCCCCCATCCTTCCCTTTTACCTTTACCTAAGCTCAACTTTATTCCTGAACTCTACCTCCTCCTCCTCAGACACGCAGGGAGACAGGAAATGGGGTCTCTGTGGTCAGCTCATCATGTGTTTTCTGATGCTGAGACTTTTTACAGGAAAGGCTCCTCACACTCTTTACATGCTCCAGTATGGGGTCCCTTCCATGGGAGATGATTCTCCACAAACATGTCCAAAGAGACCCCCTCCCATGAACTACTCCAGCAAGGGTCCCCCCCAGGGTCACACACAGCTGCCATAAGACCTGCTGCAGTGTGGGTTCCTCTCTGCACAGGTCCTGCCAGGAGCCTGCTCCATGGGGGCTATGACAGGGTCACAGCTCCCTTCAGGCACCCATTTGCTCAGGTGTGGGGCTCCCTCAGGCTGCACGTGGGTCTCTGCCCCACCACGGACCTCCCTGTGCTGCAGGGACAGCCTGTTGCACCACGGGCTGCACCACTGGCTGCAGGGCAGCCTCTGCTCTGGTGCCTGCAGCACCTCCTGCCCTTCCTTCTTCACTGACTGACCTTTGCGTCTGCAGAGCAGTTCCTCCCACTCCTCTCTTCAGCTGCACTTGCTGTTACCACAACCATTTTTTCTGCTTCTCAAATAGCTATCCCAGAGGGGTTACCCCTGTCACCAAAGGGCTTAGCCTAGGCCAGCAGAGGTTCTGTGCTGGAGCTGGTTGGCTTCTGGCTGCATCAGACACAGGGGAAGCTTCTCAAGTTCTCACAGAAATCCCCCCACAGCCTCCCCACTACTGTGCCATGCAAACCCTTAGTGTGTCAGTGTTGTAAGTCTTCAATAATCTGTGTTTTTCTGCACAGTTTACAGAATTATAGAATATTCTGAGTTGGAAGGGACACACAAGGACCAAGTCCAACCCTTAAGTGAATGGCCCATATGGGGATTGAGCTTGAAACTTTAGCATTATTAGCACCATGCTCTGAGACCAAATACAACGCTTTCACAATAGAAACTTTAAAAGCTATTTATTCCTTCCTCCACCACATTTAACTATATAGTTGCTGTAACCAACAGCCTCTCTTTTTACTATTCATTCTTTATATATTCCATTATATTCATATATGCTTTTACAAAATGAAAAGCTATAAAGAAGAAAACATAGCTTCTTCCTTCCAAAAATCTTGTCATACAACCTGTTGGCAGATGAATCAATGCCAGGACCAGATCCAAGGACCAGAAACAGTGATCTTTGCCCCCTAAAAGCATGCTCAGCCCCATAGCAACAGGCCCAGTGCTATGGACTTGGTACAGTCACTGGGCTGAACGCAAAACTCAGGGCTGGCAGGAAGCGACCCCTTTTTCTGATACAGTTGCACTCCTCAAGTGCCCTCTGAAAAATGTTAAGGAGCATCTCTGTAGTTGTTTGCTGCAACAAGAAAGATTTAGTTCATTACACTTCATGCTGCAGAGAGCAAAACCCACACCATCCTTCTCCAAGTACTCCTGTAAAACTGAGGAAAAAATAAAGTAAGAGGAAGTGGTTTTCACTGCCTCAAGTATCTCTAAATGTTCCTGTCTTGCCAAGCAGCCTCTCTCTTACATAGAATCTAAAGCTCTACAGGAAAAGAGCAGGCTCACCACAGCCTAGCCAATTAATTTTAAGGCTCTTTGAAGAAGCCCTAGAAAAGCAGGCACCTCATAGCCTGAGCAGTCAAGGAAAAAATTCTTGAAGTGTTCCAATTTACAGATGAGACCTATTTCTGCAAATGCAGTTAAATAATCAAAACAGAAATATTCTTTCCCAGAATGTAGACAGGCTCAGGATTTGGGTAGCCAGGTCCAAGTGAGCTTTTCCTGACTGCAAATGTTCATTGTTGTGGAGGTCCATAAACACTGCTTTGGGAGGTTGCCTCTGTGTCTAAGCAATCCTCTGCTGTTACAGAAACCTGACTACACCTGAAGGCAGTGCTTCCTCACACCCAGACAGCTTAAAACCAAATGACTGGGGCTCTAAGTATCTCTATATCCCAACACAATCCCCTAGCTTGGCTTGTCCTATTTGTTCCTTGATGAGCAGGTTAGAATATATCCAGGTTAGAAGATACACAGGCAACCCCCATGACAGTCTGAACAGTCCTTGTATGGAAAGACAAGGAATATTTGAAGCATGGCTAAACATGGCTTCCACAGACACTCCTGGGGTAAAACTTTAAGGGCTGAGGCTTACTTGAAAAAAGGAATTTTATATTTCTTTTTACATTACTTTTTTTACATTATTTAAGTGAAATTCCCTACATTCAGTAGTAATTCACTACCAAATATAGCTGTGTACACGTAATCCATAATCAAGATTTCCCAATCCGTGGTTTGTACGGACTTTTTTTGATTTTTAAACAGTGGCAAGAGATGACTCAATGCACTGTGCAGCATCACTGGCACAGCATTCTGAAGCCTGGAGTTGCTCTGCACTCAGACTTTGTTGGACACCTGCTCCTCAGCAGGAACCTCACCCTTAGCTAAGGCAATGCTACCCAGGCTGAGCAGTGGGAGGGTGGAACTCAGCTCTGCCTGTGCAGCAACACCGGGACAAGGCTTCCCAAGCAGAACATAAGAATGCATTCCTGACAAAGACAGTCCCAAGCAAAATTTCGGGATGGTCTCTCCTTTTATCTTCTTTTTACCTCCCAAAATAAGTATTGGCATCTACAGAAGTACAAAAGCAGAAAGGTAATCTCTCTTGCAATAGTACCCTTGAAATAATTATACCCAGAAGCAGACTGCCAAAAAGCAAACAGCCCACACAACTGAAGTGCTTAATTTCACAAGCCCTTAAGATGTTTTCTCAGAAGTAATAAAAAAGAAAAAAGAAAATTGCACTAACATTGCAGTTTCTCCACAACAGAGTGGAATGGGTAAGTCAAATTAACTCACACTAGAAGGAGGACCTTCCCAATGCCCATCCAAAGCACTCCCACTCTAGGACTAAAAAAACAAAAGCTATTACAGAATTTAAGAGAAAAGTAATTTTATTGTCTGCCAAATCACACCTTGACTTCTTTTTTCTTTTACAAATTCCAAAACAAATGAACTAATTTTTAATGTAATATTATGTAAAAAGCCCATTTGCCACAAACTACTATACTCAATGGAACAAATATATATCTCAAGAGCGTGGCCAATTGTAAAAATAATCCTATGACATAGACATTGCTCATCAAAATACAGTAAAATGCACTTTCCCCACCTCAATAAATACATTTTAATCTGTTTCTGGCTGGCATTTTAGGCCACCAGAGAGTTCTTAATGAAGCACTCACCAAAGTAAAATTTTTCCTTGTGTACTTTTACAATTATTGCAATAGCATCCAGAACTGTAAGCATTTTTCTTGCAGTCTTTTGTTTCTAGCTTCAGGGGAATCATGGACAGGAGAAAAGATTTATCTATAAAAATGTGCTACTCCCATATTGATTCCCATTTTGGCAAGAATGTTTAAGGTTTTCTTCCTTTTTACTAAGAAACAGTCCACAGAACAAACTGTTTGAAGGAAGAATTCTCCAGAAAACTAAAGTCTATTGTCCATAGCAATAGTTTTGTTTTCAATCCCTGTTTAATATATTTAAAACTAAAAAAACCATTATGTTAGATAAAAATAGAAGTTTTAGAACATCTTTAAGAACAAAAACTAAGATAAAGATTTTGTTAGAAAAAAGAAAATCTCGCCCTTTTTACAAATCTTGCAAATTTTTAAATCCAAGTATTAACTTGAATTGTAGCTCTGCTTTCTATGCACACATGAAAACACACAATTATACATACATAGATCCCTGATAAAGACATTTTCCAAATGGCTTATTAAAAGTCAATTTCAGCTGAAGTCACATTTTGTTTGCTCAAAGCACAGTTGTTTCTTCAGAAGATGAATATTTCTCTTCCCTTCCCATGATGCTTCCTTACAGGTTCAGTCTACCTGTGATTGAGTCAGTGTTTTACACTTCACACAGCTTGTGCCAACGAGTATTACTGTGCCCAACTGAATGAGAGCCTTTTAAAAAATGAACACACAAAATCAACTCTCTTTCACAGCTGAGGACATGGCTAAGAGGCTGGCAACAGGCTCATCTTTCTTTGCTGGTCTTCTTCACTTCCATTCACTAGCTGGTTTCCAACACATAAGAAGACTGGTATATTTGATGGAACAGAACAGAAGTAAGAACAACACAAAAAATCCTCTGTGACTTTGCAGATTCATCGCATCCCTTACAGCTCTTCCATTTCAAAGTGTGTACTAAAGCTGTTTGCCATGGATGTATGTTCAAAGATCCTGGTGAGGCTTGGTTTCAGCAGCTCCATGGAATGACATGACAGCTCCTGCGAGGTACCACTCTTCAGTGCCATGATCTGATCGGCTCTGGGATCCCTTCTGTCATAGTACAGAGCCCACAGCAAAGTAATAGTGAGGATCATGGCCAGGATCTGCATTACTCCAATAGAGATTCCTAGGAATCTCAGCACTTGCAGCTGCTTCGTCCCCCTCAAGAAAGTGTACATTTTTTTACCACATCCCTATAAAACAAAAACAGATTAAAAACCAGTCAGTAATATTTGGGTTGCAGCTCCCAAGGCTTAGCTCATCCTACCCACTACTGTCTTTTCTGGCTCTCAAGAATCTCTCACTTCCTTCAAACCTTACTTCCTTTGAAAATTATTTTGCCTACTTTTTAACTGCTTCCATAATGCCAACTTTAAGTTTGCTCTACACAGAGACTTTACTGAAAGACATCTGTGTGACTTTTCAGAAATAACTCAAAGTTAATTTGAATTACTATAAACTCTCACTAATTGTTAAAGAAACTCAACTTGTTTTGTGAAGGTCTAAAAAGCCATTAAAATCCTTTTTATTATCTTGTTTCTCTCTTTAAATTGAAGATCTTCAAAGCTATCAACTATTTTAAACTCTTCTAGACTTTTCCTACACATAATACTACACTCTGAAGCTAAAACAGTATTGTAGGAAAGATCTATGGAAGCCGTGTAACCTCATCAGCAAAAATCCCATGAAAACTACGTTACAACATTGTAAGCTGATGTTCACAGAAATGGAATTTAGCTCTTTCCACACCTTCAATGCAGGCCCCACAGTTTGCTTCCATGGCCAACTAACTCCCACATAAGGCCTCAGAGAAGCTCCCAAGCCCGTGTAAGGCTGCAGGGATCCACAGAGAGGCAGCAGTTTTGGGAACTGCTGGCCAGCAGTGCAAGCACAAGTTACGGCGCTGTCGCTCAGTGAGGGTGATGTGAGTCTTAGAGACGATAAAACCAAGAAGTGAAGGACCTCTGCTACTCTCTGCATGATGCTTATTCTCCATTCTAAGCTTTGCAGGGTTTCACAGCACAATTATCTAAGTAAAATACATATCAAGGGGAAACTCAGAGTAACAAACTGGATGGGCACTGGTCCCAGACACAGATGTCAGGAATCCATCAAAATGGGCACCGTCTGGAAAATGTTATTTTTTGTGTTTACATCCTCACTTCATATTTCTTATAGCTTTTCTAAGAAAATAAAGCAATCGATCAAAGTGATGGAATCTGAAGACAGGACATGATAAATAACACTTTTCAATCACACATAAATTCCCCAAAGCCAATTTCCCCAAAGCCAATTTCAAATGCTAGAGTCCTAGAAGCATTTGATGTAAGGTCCAATTTTTGCCACACACACAGAATTCACACTGTACTCAACAGATTTTCATTTAGGATGTAAATAAAATTAATGTACTCTTTGATAATTCTACCAGAATAAATTATAGGATCTTGATGTCTCTGCTTGTTTCATTACTTCATTTTCTAAACAGCAGCAAAGACACACAAAAAGGAGCAAATATGAAATCTTTGAAATTAAAAAAAAAAGCAGCATTGTAGAAAAAGCAATGTAATTGGAATTGAGAGGGGGACAAAAACTGTCACATTGGCATCTTTTTTTCTTCAACTGTAAGGCAGTTGCAGCTATATCACTTCCCAAATCTGTTGTTAATTACAGAGAAACTGGCTGCATTTTAATACTTTTAACTTAAAGAGATGAAAGTGCATGCTGGTCACAATTCAAAAATGTTCTAACACAGCAATATTCAAACTTAGTTCATTTGTTGCCTAGAGAAAACACCCACTAACAGAGAGCAATACCGTTAATGCCTACATCTCCTGCAGTACACAGACACAGAACTGAGACAAATTACACTCAGTCTAGGTGGACTGTTTTCCTCCATTCAATGATGCTCTCAGAGCTCTGCTCTAATACACGTTCAAAATTAGCTTCAAATCTGCGAAAACACAGCCAGCCCTGTTAACTTCACATTCATGCATTTTATTTCTGCTTATGTGACACTTCCATAGTTGGCAGCCTGCAATTAAACAGTACATAAATACACTTCCCTCAGCAAAAGCTTGTCACTAAATGGGGAGCTCTTGTTGACAAATCAAATATAGTCTAAAACTTTGCAGCAATCATTCAGGGAATCAGCTTCAGATTCCTACAAAGCTACAGATTAAAGGCCTGATTTATTTGCTTTACACTTTCAGTCTTGGGATAGAAAAAAGAATGTATTTCTTATTCAGCACATATTACCGATTTACTTCATAGAGTAAGAATCTGAACTGAAATAAAGCACTTCACTGAGCAAAAAAATAAGCCATCAGCAAACTCAACAAATTTTTTGTACACCCAAATTTTGAGTATACTCAAAATTATATTAATGCAAGTTGTAAAATTAAATATTAAAACAAACCAAAATTAAGACAAAAATAATTTAATTAAAGCGAATTTTGAGTATACTCTAAATTATGCCAGAAACCAAAAGATAATATTGAACATGCAAGTTTGATTTTTTTTTTTAAGATAATGATTCCTACCAATCATTTTATCTACACTGCAGCTCCCAATCACAAGATGGGCAGAGCTCCTCTTGTCCTCAGACCACAATAAACCTCCAAGGCCACATCATCATCTTCACACTCCCCCCACAGCCATGCTCTAACGTCAGTCTGTTCATGAAACTGCACCAAAGGTGAAACTCATCAGAATAAAAGCAATTCAAGAAATTGAAAAATAGTTTTCAATATCCAGCATGGAAAATATGATTCCTGACAAAAGTACTTTCAAGCAGAACTGCAAGTCACCTTTCTTTCCGCAAAAATTAAATTGTGAAGGATTCCAACTTAGACTATAGAAAGCTCTGAGTTCCCAGCAAAAACTCACAGCACAGCTATAAAAAAACCCCCACATTTATCAGTCCAAGACAAACCAAACTTCAGTTTTCTGAAGTACTACAAAGAATTTTTCTGAAGTACCAGAATGGACTTGCCAAATATTTACATAAACCAATTTTAGGGTAGCGAGGCTAATCTTATCAGGCTCCCTCTCAAACCACCAGACAATGCAAGTTTGGTTTGAATCACTTTCTAAAAAAGCTTTTTTCCTTCAGTCCTCCAAAGCAGAAGTTAGGCAGATTAGTCCTGCAAGTGTAAGCTGTTTTTGCATAATACCGATAAACTTATTAGCAAGCATACTGTACGAGTCTGTGAGACACCCCACAGGCAAGTGCCATGCAAAGAAACATTTTGCCAACAAAATATTGTATGTATCTCAAAGAGAATTGAAGTATTTTTGTGGCTGATACTACTGAACACAGCCTGTCCCTTTTTGGAATGGATTCTGCAGTGGAGAACCAAAAATAAATTTTTGCTAACTGCTGAATGCATGCAAAATGCTCTGTGGTATAATAAGGGAAGAACCATAAGTGTGCCCTTCAGATTTCTTTTGGAAAAATACAAAAAGCCAAGCAGTCTTTCTTTTATCAAGGGGGTCTTAACATTTATTATTATATCCTACATAATAATCATCTTTGGCTATTAATTTTCTCCAAACAGAATCAAAAGAACTTGACCATATGAGGTGCTCAAAGAACCATTTTCCTGGACTGTGGCATGGGCATGAAAGGTTAGCAAAAGAGGTGACAGAAGAAAATCTTGCACTTTGGACACTACATTCCAACGATTTCTCAGAAATTTTTGAGCTTCCTGTGCTCAAAGAACAGTTTTTCACCGAGTGACACTGCTTACATACTCCTGCATTTCAGGCAGGGAGCAAACGAATGTTCTACAGCTTCTATATACTCCTTGGAGGCTCTCTACAACACACTTGTCTGTATGGCATTAACAGCAGCAACAGTATTACTAAAAGCAACCATTACTGCAAAGTAAGCCACAATTTTTAGCTTTTCAAAAGGCGTAAGGGACTGGTAAAAGAAGCCTGAATGCCTTTCTCATTCAGGGACTGACACTTCTAAAGCATAACCAGTGCTGTCAGTGCTGTGAGCCTTACCAAAAGGCAAGAGAAGGTCTACAAGCAACTGGTGGGAAAAAACCCAACCTCTGCCACCATCTTTAAGGTTCCTAGCACAGACTGGCCTCTGAGGCACCTGCCTTTTGGCTGCTCTATCTTCTCTCTTCCTAGTGCAAGCACACAGCCTCCTAAAATGGATGTCTGAAAGTCCAGATTAGATTAAATAATTTCTGTTCATAGTCAGTACCACACAAATCAATTTCCCCAAAACTTGACTGTTTCCTGGCAATAGCTAATATTCATTTTGGCTTGTTTATATAGTGAATCTCCTCTGCTTCAGAAGTGTTGCTCCATAGCTCCTTAACAGGAGCCATACAACAGATTCTTGTAAGAACAGGTCTTAAACAGCCTCTGAGACTGGGAGAAAATAAAATAGTTCTTTGGGTACTCTTCCATAATGCAGAGTTACACCACCCACTGGAGAAATGCTCATGCTGCAGCATCTGAAAGCATGATTCTAAGGCCCATCCTCCTTCCCATGCACCCTGTATTACCCTAAAAGCAATCCAGTGAAGAATGCACCTCTTCTCAGATCCTCACAACTACGTGACTGAGCCACACTTCCTGTCTGCTGTTGGACTACTTGGACTGCTGGTCATTCTACTGCTACTGAATGTACAATTACAGGTCTTCAGAGATCTCCTAGCATAAAAACAAAAAGTGGCTAACAAAGTAGTTTTCAGAAAAAGGTGACTTTAGACACTATTTTTGAGAACAGAGTTTTAGTAAAGAGCGTATTTTCTTGTTTTTATAATTTTCACCCTAAAACAGTAATATCGTGCTTGATGACCTCCCTTACCCACTTCAAGTTCAAACAGGTCCTTGCCTTGTTTTAAGGCTTTCTTTGTAATTCTTTTTAAATGATCATACTGTAATATCGGAAGAGCACTTTCACAAGTTTCTACACATGCTCAGAGTACAACCAAATTATCTGCCTCCTGACATGATTCCTGTTAACAAGAGAGCTCTCATCTGTCAAAGGAATTATCAAAAGCATCCTTCACTGTACAATTCACTAAAATACTCTTCCACTTACCCTGTGGCAGTTTGATGAGATAGAGCCTGGACATTATGTCACACCTAATTTATAACTTTTGGATTAGAACAAATTTGAACTCCAACCTAACCAATATAAAACAAACACTTCAAATTTTAAGTACATCTCAGCTTTTAACAGCATTGCTATTAACTCACCTCACTTCCAGGTAAGGGTGGGTGGGTGGGTTTCTTTTTCCTTCTTTTTTCCCTCTGCTTCAGCATTAGCAAATAATAACCATAAACACTTTCCATAAACACAACTACTCTACAAAAGAATTACTCTATTGCACTGCAAATTATGAATTTTGAATTATGAATATGGGTCAGGAAGAATGCACAAAACCTTCCAATATATTCGTATTTTTCTCCTTACCTCTTGATAGAGGTCACTGAGATCCTCATGATGTGCCTGCTTAGAGCATCCTGGGAACTCCCTGACACAACAGGAGTCAGGTGGCCAGTCCAATTCTGTCATTTCCAGCCAGTCTGTGAAGTACACCACGCCACAGCATTTAAACTGCAAAGGAAGGATTAGCCAAGATCAGTAATAATGATGCTACTTCTTCAACAGGTTAAGTAGGTCATCAAAAAACCTAACAAAGTTCCTAATACCAACTTTCAAAATATTTACATAGAAAAAAACCACCTATGAGTGCTTCCATGTATCTTGTTTTGCTGTACTTTAACATAAAAGGAACATGAAAAATGTAATGTAGTGACCAACGAATACTTGAGAAGCAGTCAACAATACTGCTCTGTCCTTTAAATCCCAACTGCTTCCTCAAAGGATGCTTCCCAGAAATTGTCCTATCTCTGGATTCTCCTATCCTTATTACAAGGAACTAACACAATTTCATGTCAAAATGCAGACTAATGAACAAGTATACCTGTGGCTGAAAGGAGTAGCAGAAAAAGGTCATACTAGTGAGGACTATTCTTGCAAGTGCACAACTACAGACACATTTGCTGAAAACAGAAAAAGCACAGACTTATCTGAATATAAGAAAAAAAATTAAAAAAGCAAAAATGTATAGAAAATCACAAATGCTGAAAGGAAAACTGAAAATGGAAGGAAGGTGTATCACATTAAAATAAACACTGCAACAGAATCAACCACAAAAATAGGAAGTTTGGCTGCAAAGTAGATGAGCTACAAAACCCACTAGGACCAACAACCTGTCTTCTTCTCTGCAAAGCACACCCTGAGATTAAAAGCCAAATTACCAGTCTCTCACATTAGCAGCTGCTTTCACATAGAAAAGGGTGAAGCAGCTATATTAGATTTGGTTTGGCACTGGATGGGGACTTGACATGATTGAAAAGATGGTTTGCTGCAGAAATAAGATGCTACCTTTCCCTGCCTGAACATCCTCCAGGACCAGCCTGAGTGTAAGGAATTCCCTGAGTCCTTTGATCCACAGGCTTGGGAACACAGCTGGCACCTGCTTCAGAGCCAGCATCCTGTATTCCACACCACTCATTGCTCACAACCAAGCAGATCAGTGCCCAGACATGCTGGCACACACTGTGCCTTTAATTCATCACTCCTCTTAAAAATCTCACTTCTCCCTTCCATATCACATCTCTTGTGTTTTGGTTTTTATTGGTTTGTTACTGAAACTCCTCCCAGCACTGGGCCTTAAGGAAAGCTCAAGCTTTGGCGCCTCATTGTAATTGCAATTAACACCCTTTTCTCGTATCTTTGATCTCTTCTTTTTTTTCTTCCCCCACCAAGTTCTTCTTTGTTCACCCTTTCCATCTTCCCTACCATAGTCACAACTTTGATATCAGACCAGCAAGAGAATTGGGGGAAAACACATTTCCCATCTGCCTCAGATGTTAAACGATACAGAAGAAAGAATAACAAGCTGATTGGGACTGAACCTCCGAACAGAAATTGCAACACAGATTTTAACAGAACAGATTTGAAATTGCAACACAGATTTGAACAGAATTGCAATTGCAATTCTGCTGACTGAAGAAAGGCCACAAGTGCTTACTCAGACATAAAGCACATACCAGGCTCATACATCTAGCATCTAAACTATGGGTAGATGGAATATAAATGAGAGCCCACCAGTTAAATAGAAACTGTAAAAGAGCTTTCTCAGTTCCCCAAATCATTCATCTGGTCACACGAGCCATTAGGAAAATCTAACTTCCAAAAACTTCTTCTAACTTCTAAAGGAAATTCTTCTCCCATAGAAAAATCAGGGCTTACTTGAAGTTTTATTATTAATATTCATGTTATAATCACTCATTATGATGAAACTATAACAACTAGGAGAAGAGGCAGTATTTAATTAACCTATACACTCAAACTAAGATACAGTACCAGCTCTATTCAAGGCAAACTGATTGTGACCATTTGACTGTATTATCTCAGGTAGAGAACAGACATAAACACTCTACCTGCACATGAAGAATTACTCAGTTTCACAGAGCACTCACATGGCCAGAGCAGGGAACTGGGTGAGGGAGGAGGGGGATGCTGGTGTGTAACCTCTTTCTTCCAGGTTTTACTATAAATACAGACTAACCAAGTGCTGCCAGGAAATGTTTAAATAAACAGGAAATCTGTGCAACAATGGTAGATTTTAACATTTCAACAAGGGCAGCACAATGACAGGCATTTAAAGAGTTCTCTTCCTGCACGTGAGTTATATTTGGAATTAATGGGTTTTACCTTGGGCAATTTCATGTTTCTGTAACATAATACTTCATTCTATAAAAACAGTTCTGAATTTTAGTAGGCTAGAGGGCAAAGCTGCGAATACACAAGGAAGCTTTTTGGTTTGTTTCCCACCCCCCAGTCAAAGGAAATAAAAACCCTCATCACTTTCACAAACCTCGGCCAAAGAGACAGTGTTGGCATCATTTTGGAAACTTCCTTTCCCATTCCTTTCCAGCTAAACATATCTTAACCATGACAGCTCCATGAAAGGAAACTAACAGAGCCTATGGGAAGGGGAGCACAGTTTAATATTAAAACAACATATAGATACAGTCATTTTACTTTACCTGCAGATTTTTAGTTTAACATATATCATATATCCTTTAATGCTATCGTAATCCTAAAAGGTATTGGTGTCCTAACCTCACTGTAAAAAGAGATGAGAATATTAGCAATTTAAATTAACATTTTGGTTTTGGTGTTTAAGTACCTTTAGGGCCTACAAAAGCAAAGAATTGGATATCAAGTGATGGTAAAAGACACTACACAGTGTTTCATACCAAATGAACTTGCATTTATTTTGCCTACTCACTTAAAGCCAAACCTTTTCACTGAGCAGGTACTCCTTCAGTTCATGAATTAACTATCATCTTACCTCCCTCTGGAAGAAATTCCAAGCATGGGTCAGCCACTGGTACCTAGGTAGGCCATAATTGGTCATCCTGGCTTTCAGTGTGATCATATCGGACCACTGCACTGGAACCTGGAGCAAGGAGAGAGAAGTGACTGACACAGTGGATCAGCAGGCTTGTGGCTCCAAACCCCCAGGTTCCATCTGTACTGAGATCTTTCCAGTGCAAGGACTAAAATAACTGTGTACACAAACAAAACAGGAAAACAAGTTTTGCAATTTTTATGATACTAATACTTTACAAGCTTTTCTTAAAATATCAAGGAAAAGTTATTTGTGTCCTTTGTTTACAAATTAATGCACATTGAAAAGCAGTTACATTTTGGAGACATTCAGGGATGATTTAGTACAATTTATTTATATCATTACCTGATTTTTTACCTGGCATGAAACTTGAACTGAGTCCCATCCAAGTCATCAGGGATGGTATTTGTCTGCCCTAGTTTAGGCATCCCCCTGGTGTTGTCTTAGTAGAAATAAACAGACCGCCAAATAGGAAAATTCATCTCAAGATAAATAATTTTAACAGAGCAGATGAATCGTTCCCTTGAAGTCTCAAATTCACTTCACTGTCTAAGGTGAAAAACTTTGATTTAAATGTCTAACTTCTACATATGCAAAATTAATTGAGATAAATTCTATCTCTGGAGTTTTTTCAGCCATTTTCTGGCTTTTTCTGGAGTCCTGCACACAGGTATAGTGAATATCCTCCATTTCAGTAACTTGTTCAAGAACGGGAACAAGGAAGTATAGACAAGGCCCTAAGACCTTTTTTCCCAAACGCACTCACAACCTTGTGAATATCTTCTCTTCTGAAAGGATTCCTGAAGTATTTTTCTTTCAACTGTGACAATTCAGAAGTGAAGTGCTGGAGCTCTCCATTGTCTGAATATGACACCCCAGTTAGCAACTGTTGCAAACGAACAGAGGCAAGTGCTATGGCACCAGGCATAAAGTGAAGTTATGAGTCAAAATCAAAACCTCACTTCAATTCAGCAGCACAAATTTCAGTGTGCCAAAACAAAACAAAGATCTGAAGACTGAAGTCACCATTCTATGTCACCACATATCATCCATGCTGTGTTTTGCCTTGTCTCTATCAGCCTTAATAGTCATGGTGAAAGAACACACAACTGCAATATCAGCTGTCACTTGGATGGGAGGGGAGCCCAGCTCCTCTAGCAGTCATAACTTTGCTCTCCTATTCAATTTGAAGCTAACAGTAAGGGAATTCTGTAAATAGCAACAAATGTTATCTAAGAAAAGAAAATTTGCACAATACTTCTCAAGGAACTGGTCTTCATTGTGCTAGATGCTCTGCAAAAAATATAGAGACAATCACTGCCTGCCTGAGTCCATAATACAAATAGGAACATTTGATAACATTTCATTACCACTGCTAAGTTATACTACATTTTTGATGCCCTAGTAAAGCTTCATCTTGTCAATGTAATAGTAAGGTCCCAGAAATTTAATGTGCCTTTCACTTAGCAGATTTTTTTCATTGAACTCACAATGGTTCACATGAAAAATATGTTAGCAGTAGAGTACTAAAAATACATAAAAGTATTATCATAGGATATTTCTATCACAACCATTTACATAGGTCACTATAATAAATTAATTTATTTTTGCACTCAATGTATTTCTCTTTCGTCTGCATTGTAAGCTAGCACTCCACTTTCTTTGGATAATATTTGACAGTGCTGCAATTAAGCAAATATTTGCTAGAATATTTTTTAATTAACTTATTTGAGTTAAACACATTCCAAGATTACATCCACAGCAGAATATATCTGACTTCTTTAGGAAATCAATGGAAATCGGGGAAAAAAAAAATTCAAGAAGTGAGAGAAGGAAATTAAAAGCAAAGCAAAACAATGTAAACCCCACTGTAGGGAAGGAATTTGAATGCTGGAGCTAAGGAGGGATTCCAGAATCTGTGTGTTTGCTGCAAGAATGCCCACAGGTAAAACTGTACAGGTAATAGTACATTGAGGTACCTATTAAATATCTTGCTGTCACCTCATATACACCGTAGTGCACAATAATACACGACTGAGATGCACTCGTCTGACTATGCCCAATACTCATGTGTAGACAAACAAAAGTAAGAGATGCTGCTTTGATTTCAATCTAAGTTCTATAAAGCTCAGTCTGCCACTGAGATCTAATTACTCATTATTATTTTTTTAATGACTATCAAAGCTTGATCAATGCACAAATAAGCCAAGGACCCACACTGGCTTTTCAATCTTGTGGGTGGAATAAATTAGTCATGAGGCACATTACATGCTGAGAGCTATCATGAGCTGGAAGGAAAGCTGTTTATGCAAGGACTCTTAGAGACTCAACTTGTCCACATACCAAGGAAAGCCCATACTGGATGAGCAGAGGCAGTTATGCATCACTGACATTTCTGACAACATCACCCACACTACACTACACACCCGCCTACACCAATGCCAACTGATCTCTGACTCCCACCAGGGGCTCATGTGATTTAATGCTACACTGAAACCAATATGATATCAAGACAACTCTATGGTTATAAGAGTGAACTGTCTTATCTTCATGGAGTAGGAGGAAGCACATTCTATGGAATGACCTGCACAGGTATGGAAGAACCACTAAAAAATGGTTTTCTCTTCAAGACTGCCACATTCCTTATGATTTTCAGCAGCAAGAAACCCACCTCCTCACATGAAGAACAGCATTAGGACAAAGGGAATAATAATAAGAAATCAGATGAAAAGAGAAAACAACAAAAAAACAACAACCAGAAAGACCCAAACTAAACCAGTATTTCAGAAGATGAGGAATAAAAAAAACAACCAAAACATATATATAGGCAGAGAAGAAAAGAGACAAAGAAAAGCAAAAAAAAGAGCAACTGTGTTTGCTGTGACCCACTGCAGAAGCTGCAGACACACAATCCAGTGCTGCTTCCTTTAGCAAAGGGCTGAAGTTTCTGAGGGAAACAGCTTGACCAGTGACATAACATATGGTATGGCTATGCCAGCCTTCATCCAGGTTTGGGTTTCAGTAGAATAGTAGATAACCAAAAGCTTGGGGGTCAGACTAAAACACACCACACTTCTGGTTTTCTAACTAAATAGCAAAGGTTGAAAAAGCACATTCCAGTGCTGTGAAGGCTATGATATTTCAGGCACTTTCCACTGACAAGATTTTTGTGGAATTATGCATTTTAGTTGTAACAATCATCCTTGGCAAAACCCCTGCAGAGGGCAGCTGTGCCCATTACATGAAGAATGCCTCTTGTCTGTATTCCCAATTTTAAAATGAATCAACACAAGCTGACATTTAAAGCAAAGGAACAGCCTCAATCTCTATTATATTAGAACAGCTTCCTGGAATCTGTACTGCAAGGGAATGAATTCTGATGCAAAGTCCTGCTATGTAACTTCAAATCTGCCAGAAATTCCTTTGGTCCAAGTACTGTGTAAATATCAAGAAAGCCACCTCAACATCTTACTGCAATACAATTGTCATTCACTGTTGGAAAGACCATTATATTGGGCATATCTTGGCAGATGAGAGAAAACTATTTGTCCCTCTGTTCATAAAAATGTACCAGACAAGATGTAAGGATATAGCAGTCAACAGTTAAGATTCCAGTTTAATTTGCTCAACACTTACCTATTTTCTTACATGATGGTTACAAGTCCTCAGTTGGAAAAATTAAAGGTTGGTGAAGTTATAAAAACTAGACAGAGATAAAACCTCTTCACAAGTTTACAGAAGAGTGTTTTATAGTCAAGACATGTTTTGCTTAAAACTGGCATTTATAGCTTGTGGAGGCAGTGTGCAGATTTTAGCAGACAGCAAGTCCTCTACAGAAAGAACATGCTGTCTGTTTACAACGTAGTACACTCTTTAAAACACAAAGAACTTTTGGGACAAAATGCCTTCAAATTCTCTCATTTCCTCTCTCAAAATCCATATTTAAGCCTGAAGTTCTAATTTATCCTCAAAAATATCAAAGACTTCAATGAGAACCTGCCTGAGCAACAATTAACAAAAAATTAAGTTCTTAAATGGGGGGATGAAGGATTTGGCTCTCAAATATAGAGGGGGTAAGGAGAAACCCAGACAGGGCCTTCCAGACAGACAAGCTCCCTCAGGAGAATTCTCTGTTTAAAATGAAGGCAATCAGTGGAAATTAAACTGTCAGAATAATCAACAGAGATAAACACTACAGCAATTAGAAAAAAGCTAGCTAATTGAAAACTTAGTTTTATTCTGCTGAAAAAATGCAGCCTCCTTTTCTGGACTCACCGTTATTTCCTGCTCGTAGGTCCAAACACCACAGGCCAGTTCAACGCAGAATATTACAAGCAAGCTTCCAAAATACTGCAGAAAACAGAATGGTCTTAGCTATTTTTTATATTCTTTGAAATAAAAATATTTTTCAAAGTTTAATATTGTTAAGTCTTTCTTCAAAGTTAAAGAACATCTGAAAATATTATTAAAATTTCGCATGGTTTAAGACATGGAAACAAAAATACATTTTTGTAACCAAAATATGGAAGACTCAGGCAGCAAACCTTATAAAAGCTAAAATCATGAGACATTTCTTTCTTGAAAACTACATTCTTATCAAAATGATTTAGGTATATAAGGTCTGGTCTCAACGTACAAATATTTAGAGATTAACTGAAATATCTTTTACTATTGGAAAGTATAACCTTTGAACTATTTAAAAATAGGAAATACAAGTGTAAATTAAGAAGTACAAACCTTGGTAAGGATGCTTAAGAAAAAGTGGTTGCTGCAATTATAAAGAGCAGGAGTATCTTCTTTACAGCATCAACAAACCCTTCCTGAACTGCAGGATAAATCTACGTGTAATTTAAGGCTGTTTTAATTGGTGTTCCCTACTAAAAATAACCCTTTTATCTTTTATTTAAAGCAGAAGTACACTCTCATTTGTTCTTGACTCCCAACTTTATTCCATGTCAGTGGACTGAGCTTCCCTTTGTTCTCAGTATACAAGACTTTAAAGCTATAGGCTTCATGGATTTTAATTTAATTTGAAAATCAAAGAAACATCATCACAACATAAAACAGAATATAATAGAACAAATATTTACCTCCATCAGTAGGATACATGCCAAATGGCCTCTAATTAATTATTTCATTCTGGAATCTATTTAGGACACAAAACATGTACTTATGGTGATTTTTTTTTAATTAAAGGGTAAATGAGATGTATTTACTCTGTTTAAAATAGAGTACAAAACCACAAATGCTAGGCTTTAACAGTCATCTACATATCACCTTTTTCATTCATCTGAATGAAAGGTCTGGAACTGAGTAATTCACAGATAGCTTGACAGCTACTGGTCTTGCCTTAATCTCTACTTGCTCGCCAAATCTAACTACTTGAATGAGGTATGTAGACACACACAGAGATACGTAAGAAGTGTGTGTAGAAATAGTCATGTTAATTTTAAGGAGAAACCTGCACCCATACCCTCTCCCCCTCCCCCTGCAAAGGCCTATCCAATGAAGATGGTACTGAAAGGAGGATTCCTGTTTTACTAGTCTCCATCATGTCACATTGCATCTTTACAGCTGAACAACACACTGCATTTCCTTACACATCAACACTGTAAGTACACACAGAGCTCCAGTACAGGTCTTCAATAACCAAAAGGGTCATCCTCCAAAGGTCCAAAAGAGGAAAAACATGAGTCACACCTTCCAAGAACAACAGTGCTTTTACTAATATATAAATTAATGAGCTTCTATGCAACGTATCTACTATCACTGCAGTGCCTAGTAGCCGTGCAAAGGGTTCTTTAAAGTACAGTAAACAGAGAAATCTACTTTTCTAAGTACTCACTTTGGAAGCAGGAAGGAATGCCACATGTATTAGTGCCACAGGCTCTCTTAATAAATAATTATAATATAAAAAGTTAAAGGGCATTATCACTAATACCGACATTTTTGAGAGGCAGAAAAACTAAATGCTTCAATGAAAAGTGCATTTCACTTCTCTGCTGTCAGAAGAAATTTCAGTGGGTTTATACTCTTAATTGAATAACAAGCTTGGGATTGTCTGCCATCTCTGAGTCTCATACAAAAATCACTGATTGTGGTGAAAGCAATACATCTGGGAGTGTACATACTCTGCAAAACTCCTAATTTGCAGTTTTTTGTAATATTTAATTCATTCCTCAAGTTTAACATTTGAAACTTCTCCACCTTTCTCAGTGTGTAAGTTAAGAGTGTTTGTGGTAGAAGACAGAAGAGCCAAACCCAAGATTTTCTCCGATTCCTGAATACAGCCCAAGATAGAAAACTATTTAGCCAGATTCACTCATAACCCACTTCTGGCTCTGCCAGAGACTGAGCACCCCTGACTAGCTACATCTATACACATCAGGGCACTGCAGAATCAAGCTCTCTGTCCTGAGAAAGCCCATCTCCTGTCCATAACATAAAAGAGAAAACAATGAGTTAACACATATGAAAGGCCATGCTCTGAATTGAGCGACTGCAGGCACACTGAACTCACACACAGGAGGTTGTTTCTCTCCCCTACTGAAAGGGAGTATTATATCTCTCTATATATAATGGTTTGCAAAACAAATACTTCTTAAATAAGATTTTTTCTGGGGAAAAAAATCCTCTAACCGTTATTTAAATGTATTACCCCTAATTTCCATCTTCCAAATCTAGAAATTATTACTAGTTTCAATGCTTATTCCGTCCCCAGTTAAATTCCCACAAGAGTCTGAATGCTAAATGCATCTTCCTGCATTTCCATGCTTCTGGTTCTTGCCAGAAATAGGGACTTTGTTTTGAAGCAGGATCAATATTTCTTCCTGTGAGCCATCTTTACAGTCGTAAAGATGAGTAACTCACTGAGGAGCACGGCTGTGTATCACACTCTAAACTGGGCCAGGAAGTCCCTGAGAGTGCCTTCTACAGAACACCTCCCTCAGAGTATTCTTGGCCGTTGCTGACATACTTTCTATAGATATTTTCTAATTTCTGTGATTGTTTTAAGAACTGGAGACCATTTACAATCACTGTCATTCTCTCCTTAGTCTGACATGCGAAGCAATCAGAAAACTGGATTGGTGCCTTGATCATGATACAAACCCATCAGTTTCCCTGAAGGATTTCTTCCTCCAGCAAAACTGTGAAAAACCTAAAATGTTGCTTCCTTGAGAGAAGCTGAATGACTGAAATACTGGCAGAAAATACTCTTCAGAGAGTAATAAATCAAAGTAAAAATACTTGCCAACTTAAAAAATAAATAAAGCATTAGCCATTTACTGCTCCATATGTCATACTTGTGGCCAAGATACTCAACTTCAGCATCCCTCCACTGTAAAATGGATGTTGTCAGTTAGCAGGAGCTGGTCTCCTGCAATCTCCTTGTTAAGCCTGCTGTACTACAGGTCACAGGCTGGAAGGGAAGGAGGGAGAAGAAAGAGAGGCAGAAGCTCTGTAAAGCAGTAGTTTTCCAACAGGAATATTTCGTCTAACACCTGGAACATTGCACAAGCACTTGCATTTGCAGCACTGGGAGACTGCAGAGGCTTAACCAACTCTGTTTTTTCCAGCACATCAGTCCTGAAAGAGAGGTGAAGGGCTGGGGGCTCAGGAGAATCATGTTCTCCTTCCTTTCTTGTGCAAGAGACTAAACATTCAAGAAGAGAGAATAGAAACAAAGTCATTACTCTGAAAACTAGTTTCAGAGATGCAAAGGGGCATGAAGGGCCAAGGAAAGAGAGTAAAGATATTCCATATGTAATCACGAGGCCCTGTTCTGCTGGAATAGTCTTCATGTGGTACACTGCCACAAAAATATCCACGGCCAGTACTCAAATGCTGAAACCTCAAATGCAGAAACCACACTCAACAGCTGGGAATCCCATCACTGCAATACTAATACTAGTGCAGAGATGCTACCAGTTTACACACACCTACTGTTAACTTGGAACAGCCTCCAGAGAGCTCCTGCTCCTGGGCAAGTCAAACAACCCCATGTTCACATCTACAGGGAATTCTTATGTAAGACAGAAAGGACAGCGGACAGTGAATGCAAATCCCATTATGATGAATTTACAGAAGGGAGGTAACCATCAAGTATATAAAGACAAAAACCAAAACAAAACTGAACCAACACCAACCACCAACACCAACCAAACCAAAAAACAGGGACTAGTATTAAATAGGTTTTGTCCTAATTCAAATTATTAGGTGTATAAAGGCTATCAGAACCTGATAAAGCACTAAAAAACATACATGGTATTTTCAGATCTGCATTAAAAATCAAAGTAATTAAAACCTATTTTTATAAAGGTATGTATAGGCTATATAAATATAATTTAAAAATTTAGTCTGAATAAAATTTCTGCACACCACAGTAGCACCCCACAAGTGGGAACAAGCTCCATATATGCTAGTGTACGCCAGCGCTCCATAAATGGAACATATGTGCTCTGGCATATGCCCAAAATGTCTTTCTATCTCTCTATCTAAGAATAAAAACTAAGTTACAAAATTAGTTTATTCTAAGTAAATTATGACAGGCTTTTTTTGGTATTACATTTGTTCTACCAACAGCTAAGCTAATGTCCACCACCACCAAATATATTCCAGGAACGTACTTCTTTCTTGATCATCTCAATCACTTAGACAAAAACACAAATAAAAATAGCAAATGCAAGCACAAAATCACTTTTACTGAATCTAAGGCATTTTACATTTGTTTAAAAGGTGTTTTTTTACAACTACTCCCATTCTGTTCAGATAGTAATAGCAAAGAGCAGACACATGAAGTATCTCCCAACATAAAATCTCTCCCTCATGGCTTTCCAACTTGTTCAATACAGGATTTTTTTTGTTGAAATTGTGGGCAACTTAGGGGCAACAAAATTGAGTGAGCAACAATCTTTTGCAAATATGTAATATAAAACTCTCACTGTAGTTCTAGAGATTTTGTGCTGAATATACCATATGATACCTGCAATTAATAACCTAATGTAATTTCTTTATGCTTTTCAGGCAGCAGGTGAAAAGAACTGGTGAAAAATAACCTATTTCTGTACTAACATGCCTACAGAACGATGAAGAAGACTAAGAAAACACAGTAGATGGAGAGAGATTTTAAATTCTTCTTAGAGATTTTTTTTAACAGCAGAAATACTGAATTCTAACTACATCTAGCAAAGGAAAACTTGAGTTAAAACTCTAGTGCCATACAGTAGTTTCCTTCAGTGCAACAGCCAGGGCAATGTAAAGAGCCAGTGCCCTGCTTCAGCTACCACAATGATCCTACTGGCACAGACACACAACCTGCCTGACTGTCCTCTGAGGATGTCCTTCTGAACTCTGTAAACATTCTGTCAGAAACAAAGCTAAGACCAGCAACTCCAACAGAAGTTTGGGCACTTAAGGTACTTAGTGGTCACTATGGCACTCTGCTGCCTGGCAACTCAAGCAGATAAGAGCTGCCATACTACAAAGCTGAGTGTACCCATGTATATTCTGGAAGTGATGGGGTTTTTTCCGTTTTTTCACTCTGCCACTGACGGCTTCAGTAATTTGTTCCCACTGACCTATGAAATGCTTCATCAGCAAGCAGCTACTATAACCAGTGAAACTGTGCTGCTAGCCTGTGCGCAAGGAGAATCAAAGAACACACCCCCAGTCATGCTCCTTTGAGTGCACTCATACCCGTGATCATTTTGTTTGCAGCTTGCAAATGTGATTTGGAAGCAAGAGCCATGAACATCAACAGAGACAGGATTCTGTGTCAACCCAAATTTCATCAGAACTAGAAAGGCACAAGAATGGTTCAGTCTATCTTTTCCTCACTCAGATGTTTTTGATTTCATGTTGCATCATGCTCTTCTATTCTGACAGGACTGTACTGTCAACCTGAAGAGACTTCACCATCTACTTAATTAATCCCTAGAGAACAAATATATCCCACCACACAACACAGTCAAAATATTGACTTCTTAAGCTCACTTCCAGATAGAGAGAAAGCAAGAGTGCATTCTGCATATGAAAGCAAACAGCTGTGGCAGGCAGGGGTTAACTACTGGAGCCAGAAGTTGCAATATAGTGAAGAGAGAGCATGGGGAGCTTTTGAAGAACCTCTCTGGAAGATTGTAAAAATCCTTCACTTTCTGAGCAAATACACCTTTCTTTAAAGGATCAGTATACTTATTAAGGAATCATCATTCACATCACCTGCATTTTATTTCATAAACATCTTTTTTTTTTCAAGCTTTATTACTCTCCTCCCAAACATTTCTCTCCCAGAAGATACAAAGCCCTTTTCTCCCCCTCAGACTTGAGAAAAAACCCAGCCCTTATTATAGAGCAAACAGAGAGTAGCTGATCAACAACTCTGTTCCCCTCAGACTTGCTGTCTCACTCTGCTTTCTTGAGCAACATGTTCTACGTGGCATTAGAGGTGAAGAAAGCTCTGGAAAGGGCAAGGGCTGAAGGAAATTCCAAGAGGGCAGCTGCAGATGAAACCTTACTGTAACCTCTAAAAGATCAGAGCATATGGTATGTAAAGCAAATGCCAGCAGATTTCAAGAGCTATGCATAGCATTTCCCAATGGCTAACAGCCTGAGAGCATCAGCCTTGATCTTCTGAGATGCAATCCATCCAAACATCTCTCTGCCCCCTGGGAAACCTCAGATGACCATCACCACTGGATCACCAACAGAAACCAGAATTGTTCTGTGTAAAACATAACAAATCCTTCCTCCTTCGATAACTAAGAAGCTATGGTTCCCGTTATTTTGTCAGTTTACAAAGTAACAAGGTTATTTTAATGATTAATCCAGCTATCTTTTTTAAAAGTAGAGCAAACACTCATTAAATGGAATCAGACAATCTGCACAGAAAACTGACATCCTGTTTATCCACTTCAGCAGCACAAATTTTCCCCTGCCTCCCTCCCCTGCACCCTCAGCCCTGACCTATAGGAATTAACAGTCCATTAATCATTTTGATTTTAAATTTGGTTTATTTGCTTGACAACACAGCAATCTGTAAGAGATGTAGGAAAAAGTCAACAGGGAAATGAGCTGAAACCACCAACTTGCAACATAAGCTACAGAATGTCATCCAGTTCTTCAAAATAAATACATTTCAGACAAAAATGATCAAGCATATCTATTATCTTAGATTTGGCTTCCCAGATCACAAGATTTTGTCAAAATGTCTTGAAGTCTACGATTTTTCCAAAGTCCACCTCTTTTTTGCAAAACTTAATAAGTATTTTTTTAATTAATTTTTTATGGCAATGAACATTCTAGATTTTAAAGCTATGTATCCAAGTTATTTTTACTAAGCCATTTGTTTTTTTAAAAAACTAAATAAAATTATTTATGAATGGTTAGATTTTTGTTCACAGCCTTGATTCTTCTATGGGATATTCTTCACCTGTTGTAAATTTTAACTTTCATGGTTATCTTTGCTTATATATGTAAACTGGTATTATTTTGGAAATAAACAAATACACACTTCAAACAATTATTAGGATTTACTTACTAAGGGTTCAATTACCTCAAGTCAGTGAACTTCCCAAAATAAGGGTTATTGCTAGTTAAAGTACCAAACAGGACATCAGCGAAGACAGACATTAGATCATTATTTTCTTATGGGTTGTCATATTCCCTTTCCCCTTTTTCTTCCCCTACTTCATAAGATTTATATCAAAACCTAAAGTTTCCTATTTTGCACAGATTTTTCAAGACACAGCTTCCTTCATTTGTCTACCTGCTCTTTATTTTCTACCAAGGAAATTACACACCATAAAAATGTTTTCTTAGTCAAGAAAACCCTTTTTCTTGTAAAATAGACCCATTTGGTGCTGATACACAATGACTCTCCTTCAGCATGCCCCAAGTCACTTCAAAAAATCAACATTTTGAGTGAAGAAATGCTCTTAGGATATAAAACTGTCTTATGATATAAAACCAGCCCCCATGCACACAGCAAAGTGCCTTTGTGGTTAAATAGACAAAATGGCATGATTCAACAAGAAAGAGATGAATTTACCTGGCAGGACATCCACCCATGCTCAGTTTGTGGCAATAAGAATGCAGCTGAACAGCAGCAGCAAGGCATACCCCACCAGGGAGGCTGGGCTGTGCCTCACACAAGACACAGAGATTTGGCTAGGCTTTGTGGATTCATATACTCCTTCCTTGCTCTTTGGAACTTCTCCCATTTCCTATTCATTTCAGCAGAGAAAAAAAACCTGAGCAAACAAGGAATGAGAAAACAAGAGCTGGAAAGGACAGATGGGGGAAAAACCCCACACTATGGCAGCAAGACCATATATCATCTCAGCAGCTCCCCATCTTTTCTCAGTCAAGTGCAGCAGCCCTCATTCCCATTCTGGTATCACTCACAGCTCTCTACCTTTCAACAACCCCAGTGCCTTGAACCTACAAGCATATCAGTCCCTGTCTTTTCTATAGTTTTGTAGTACCCACACCCATTACTTAACCAACCCTTTTATTACTATCTTCCCTCATCTTTTGACCTTGGAGCATTATTCCAGAGCCTTTTTCAGTTTTGATGCTGTTTCATTCTCCTCTACTGCCCTGGCTATCAATGACTTTCAAGAACCTGGAGGGAAGAAGCAGTATGAAGAGTGTAACAGGTGGCAATGAGGGAAAACAGGAACAAGGAAGAGTTACAAGGCTTGCTCCAAAAGGATCATGAGGGCAAACACAGTGACACGGAGTCAAATGAACACTCGTGGTATAAGTCCCCAAAACCAAAGTAATCACTTCCCATAAGGTGAGCCTAGAAGAAGGGCAGGCAGTAAAAAGCATGGCACAGGAGACCAGACAGCATGTGTCATGCAGAAAACACTGAAACCATGAAATTACTACTGCCAACAGTTATCTACCCTTCAGCACTGTGCCTCTTTCCTAAAGCAAGAGCAAAGGTCTCTTCACTATTGAAGAAATATACAGAAAAAATTAAAATTCATGGCCTCCTAATGGCACTATCCAGCCTTGCTATCCTAAGTCAAATTCATTTCCCTGAACTGCCCTGAAGAGGCCAGACAGTTCTTGTTACTTGGAGCTGCTGGATAACAGCACCAAATAGCGCTGCATTGCCTCTGCAACACTGCCGAGCATTTAGGGCAGCTGCTCAGTGCCTGGATGAAAGCAGCAGATCATCACCATGATCACAGCAAACATTTGGATTTAAGTCAAGTACTTGCAAGAAGACCTGGACACCCCTACCAGTTCAATTCCTGTCATGCTTCCTCATGCTGCTCAAACACACAGCTGCTCTTGCTTGCTGTGCTCTGCAGGCAGCACCTTCATCGCTACACAGCTCCCAATATCCCACACGGCCAAGCAGCTCTCGTCTCCTCTGCAGGCTCCCTCTCCCACTCAAGGAAAGCAGGAACTGTTTCAAAGCACCTGCCTTGGAAAAAGTCTTTTAAGGACATACACAGCAAGGATTTGTTTATGTCAGGGAAGACAAGGTTAACAAAATGCACCATGCTTACACAGGAAGACAGAGAGACTGGCACTGAACCCCAGGACCAATGTACTCCACTCCACAGAGACAGGAGCCCTAGAGAGTGCACACCTTCCTGCAAAGCATGGCTTAGTTCTGTGGTGACACTGTGGCACCACCAAAATCTGTCTCAAAAATCAAACAACTTGTCTGAACCTTAAAAATCCTGATCTAAATAGGAAAGACACTTTCTGTCCATTTCAAGGCAAAAAGATGTATAGGAATTAGTACAGGCATCATCTCCAGGGGTTTACCTCTGAATTCAAAGTTAGAAATATGGAAAGAAAAAAATACTCTATTCTTTTTTGAGAAAGTTGCTCATATGTTGGGGTATAATAAAAATTGGTGAAGAACTTTCAGTGTATTTTCTCTTACCAGTGGAACATTAAACAAGCAGTTCTTCAGAATGCAAGCTTATATTCAGCCTCTTTGTTAGGCTATCTAAAACTGAGGTTTAGCAGAGTACTGTCTTCTAGTCAAACCTGAACTAAAGTACTATAAACACATTTAAACCAGTCCTTCAAACAAGGTAGGCCAACCTGTCTTGTGAATCTCTGTCTTCCTCCCACTCACAGCACATTTGTAAATGGGCTGTTGATAAAAGCCACAAAATACAACTCAGTCTGTCCAGCTTAATACAAAACTGCATGGGTTAACACCAAGTATGTTTGTTAGCTGTTTCTTCCCTTCAATGCTTGGTATCTAAATAATTTAGAAATACTTCTGGTTAGTAAATAACAATTTCAGTGCCAAACGTTAGTACAAGGTATTGGAGCAGCTGTAACTGTGCTAAGAGTCCACATGGATAGGAATGAATATCCTTTCTTACTACAGAGCAAATAACCTATACTATGTGTTACTGCAGAAACACATGCTACCACAAAAAGGGAAAAAAAACAGACAACAAAATTTGTTATCACTAAAGTCTCATATTAATTCCTGCCAACTGTAGTCATAAGTACTACAGAAGAGCTGATGCTGTGGTACTGTAGAGCAGATAACATTTCACACAGTGTAAGAATGCCTTCTAGGAAGAAAACATTAGCAATTATTGGTATCTTGCAAAATAGCAGATGTCCAAATTTAATCAACCCTGTCACCTCTGCATCCACATGGACTGAAATGGGTGTGTGTACATAGAAGAATTTGCCACAAGAGGTGATACAGTCAATAGTATCTCAGCATTCTTTAGATAGACTTACAGAAACCACAAGTTTAATGAAGTTTTGTCTGGCTGTGTTTCAACTCACTACACAGCTTAGTCTACCAGGGTCCTATTTATAACCAGGCTCCACCAGAACTGAATTAATAAGCTGTTTAACCACACACCAACAGGGTCTAACAATGTTTAGTTCTGAGGAATATTTATTACTCTGTCAACTATGTGATAAAAATCATTAACAGGATTTGCCCTGTTGACCATCAAATATTTCTAATCGTTTTCCCCTTTGTGAAAACACACACAAATTTGAATCCTGTGCTATGTGAATGCTGCAGTTACAGAAAAGTCATGGTTAAAAATACAAGAAATTGCAATTAAAAAATCAGCAATGAAAACTGAGCAATTATTTTCCAGTAAAATTTTTATGAAGCTCTTCTTGCTAAGCACCAGAGCTTACTTTTGTTATTCTAATAAAACAAGAATTCAAAAAACTACCCAAACAACAGCAACAAGACCAACCAAATAAACAACTCTCCCCAACAACAAAACCCAAACAAAATTTTAAAATAACAAACAAACAAAACAAAAACAACCCACCCACATCCTTAGGTTACTACTCTTAAAGAATATATGCGCTTTGTTAGGGTTTGGGTTTTTTCAGTTAGGCAATGTGCACAAGAAACTTTGAAAACAATCCAAAACAGAGCCTCAGAAGAAGAGAGGCAAAGTATTTTTTTTCAAATCCAGAAGCAATCTTGTTGAAAGAACTGTACCAACCACCATAAAATTGGGACTCTCCCATCCCTGCGCTTTTCATACATCCAAGTCAGTAATTTCGAAGAGCTCAGATCTTCCCCTTTAGGCTGGCATCACAGCTACTTCTACATGAGAATGTTGGTCAATCACATACAAAATAATATAGAAACTCAAGGTACACATGGACTCTTCAGACCAACTACCCTTCAGGACATATTTATGAAGTAATTAAAATGAAATGATCATAGCTTTAAAATGCTGGTTCTACAAAAAGTCCAGAGCATGCACCCCAGAAGACTGAGGTTTTACATTTTCCTACTATTAAGCAGAGCAAACATGAGTTTGATCTATACTTATGCCCCCACGTGAAGACAGAAATGTTTCAAGCATTTAACTCCATGACAAAATTTGAAGAACGAAATGAAAATGATTATGTATTCAAATGTATTAAAACTGAACACTACATTTATTTTATTGTCTTTACACTTTATTACATTTTCCAAAAATCCATTTCAATTAACATCAGCACTTGCAATGAGCATGCTGCCAGGAACGTCAAGACTTGTATCCAATTATCTGTGCATGCCATCATTATGGCTTTCATGTACTTCAAAAAGAAGACTAAAAGCATGATTGAAGAGGTTGTTAATGTTTTACATGAAGGTTCTTTTCTTTTAGTTCATCTGGCTGAACAAAAGCTCATTTTGTTGATCCATCAGTTTTCTGATTAGTCTGATGAATGAAGCATTGACTTATGTGGGCATACTTCTGTATGGTATAACATAACTGCATTCATTTGACAATCAATCAAAGACAATGACATATTTAGGATTATATAATTTAGTTTTGCTTATCAGTTTTTTTAGCAAGAGCAAATCTCAAGCTCCTGAAAATGAAATATTGCAACATAAAATGATAGAAATGTCTTGTTTTGATTTAGTTTAACTTGACTGCCTAAACACACTTCAAATTATTTATTTCCAGATGGTACTAAAGGCTATAAATTATTTCTTCTTTTCACTTGCAGTGTAAATAAAGTGAAGGTCAAAACTAGTTTTAGCTTCATTATCTCTTGAAGTAGTAAGGTGGTTTTTTCAAAGCTTATACCAAAAATAGCTTTTTCTTTCCCCAGATATTATGTGGCACTGATCAACATCATATAGTTACTTTTACCTTTTAATTAATTTACCTAGTATTAAAAACTACCACCACTATAAAATAAAGAACACATTATGAAAGAAATCTTATACCCTGACAAAACCCCCTAAGGTTACTAAGCTTATAATATTTTAATACTTTCACAGTTTTGATGAAACAAAAATAAGCACAAAGCCATTTTAAAATATGTAAGAAAGACTACTAGAGAAATAATTATATGGTATGAAATGACATTAATCCATTACTCTTACACACATGCCCATAACTAAGTAATTGTCTTAGAACTTGTCTCTACTGACTTGCAATATTAAGATCTAGAAATAAAAAATGCATGACCATTCTGTTACTCTAACATGTTCAGATTTAAATGAGAGTTTTCCCCAACAATACAGTTTTGAAAGAACAATCTTCACACTGCATACAAGCTGAATAAAATATCCAAAAGAGAAACAGCACTGCCCTCTTGCAACTGAGGAACACTTCTGTCGCAGACATTCAGCTGGAAGTATCAAATAAAGCTTTCTCCAACCCTCTCAAATAAAATTTTAAAAAAGATATTTTAATACAGGACCACGGTAAAGTTTTGCAACTGTTTATTCTGCAGTTAGAATATTTCTGTTAGAGAAAAGCAAAGGTTCCATAAATCTCAGCAAATTTCTTATGGTGTTTTATGTGACACCAAAACCTCACAAAATCTGTGAGGTTCAGGTGTCACATACTTAAGCCTGCACAGATCCACAAGAAAAATTCAACTGAATGCACTCTGTGAGAGTCCAATACACAGTGCAGTAAAAAAACAGCAGGAGGCCAACTCTGCTTGTATGGGAACCTGGATATTTCCAAGAGCTGAAGGGTTCTAGCTGCCTGATTTCTCCTACTGCAATTACAGTAGTCAAGTCTGATAAACTTCATTGCTCCTGCTCTCTTCAGCTTACAGAGTGCTTGGAATCCTGCTTATCCTCACATTAAAAAACAGAGTCCAATTCTGCAAAGAGCTACAGCGACACTTTTAATAAGTATACAGATACATGGCACTCTTGGATCTCCTGGATTTCAGGACTGCCAACAGAGTAAAAATTTTAACTCTAAACCTTTAAAATTTGTGTGAACTTGATGGGCTTTTGTTGGAGTGGCATCTTCTGGTTGACTGTTTCTTTAATTGTCCCCAAATTCACTGACTTCCAGATGAAGAACATGGTGTTTGGCTCCCTTGACAGTCAAAGCCACATCACAGTTAAACTGTACACAAAGCTTTGTGAAGGAGAGACTACCACATTTCAGCTGCTGTCAGCTCAGTTATATACTCTCCAAATGAAGGAAGAAGATGGGTATTTGGAATTTATTTTTAAACTTTCTCGCAACTAAATGCAACTGCAAAATTCCACATCCATGTAAGAGAAAAAGAAGCTTCTGAACACACTCAGAATTAACTTTCATCACCTACAAGTGCTGTTACTTTACAAACACAAGTCAGCAGTGGAATAATGCAAAGTCTAGGTTAGGTAGCTGTTGCTCAGCCAGGAGTCAAAACAGCAGCATACAGGTTTATTTCAGAGTACTCAGACTCATGTCCCTGTAATTATTAGTACTGAAGAGTTTGAGTTGTTTTTTCACTTCAGCAACTCCTCTACTAAATGAAGTGAATTTTTGCAATTGAGACACTTGTCTTTCAGTTACAGCATAATGCAGTTTAGGCAATAAATTATTTCCCACTGTGTGCTTTGCAATTACAATTCCTCACCGATACCGTAACTCAACAGGGTAATAAAAAATAATCAGTATTTATCTAGTGCCTGTGGATTAAAACCTTTCTAACACTCCTGAAACAAAACAAACAAAACAGAAGTTATGAAACATACCCAGACAAGGAGCAACAGATTTCTTTTCACTGTTCCACAGTATCCCAGCATTCCAACTATGATGAGGAAACAGCAGACTGCAATCATAACTGGGTGGACCACAGGAAAGTAAGTCAAAATGACAGCCTCCTCCACCCTAAAAACCAATCAGAACAATAATCAAAACAAGCACAATCACAAAAAATATATAAAAGAAAAAAATACAGCCATTAAGAATAAAATGGTGATTAGCAGATGCATTCTTTCCAGCACCTTACACATTTCACAAAAAACTCTTCAACATGGTTTTAAAGCCAAAAGCTGCATTTGAGTACCAAAAACTGCATTGTCCAAAACCTCTCTGGAGCAAAGGTAATCTTCCTGCCCTGCACTTGCACAGTATGCAGCACAATGAGGCCCTGTTTCATCACCAGGGCTCATAAGCACTGCTGTAATAAAATTAATAGAAATTCTAAATCCCTGGACTGAATAAAGTATTCAAAACTAAATAGTAATATAATCTGATTACATGTTGTCAACAGACCAAAAATTGATCCCTGTCAGAAGAGAAAGGCACATGATTGATACCCTACTCTTCCCCTTTTTCTAACTTCAACTGGTGCCCGAAACCGGGGCAAAAAATGCACCTTCCTGTACATCAATGTTCAGCTTAACTGAAAGATTCTCAATTCTACAAGTCCTAATTAAGAAGCTTACCACACAGAATGAACAACATCTACCCTTATCAGTAACTCACACAGATTAGAAGTTTAACTAAAGCTTTACCTTGTTTCTGCAGTTAAAGTGAGAACATTATTCAGGTAGTCTCTCAGCCAAGCAGAAACCCCTAATATGCTGATGGACATCAACTAAAAAGAAAACATTAAGTTATTTATCACATGTTTAATGCAAATTACATGATCATTCATAATTTCAGTAGAGGATCAATCATCACTAACATCTTTCATGCATTCATTTATTTGAACAACATACTGTCCCCAAAACTGTACTTCTACATGCTTAGAATTGGTTTGTTGCCCAAGTATTAGGGTGCCAGTGACAATAATCTTTTCCATGTAGTGATGCTACTGCTGGCTCCTCTCCCAGCACTGCACAACAAACCATAGAAACAACAGGGAGTGCTTACACTGCTAAAATCAGCGACTCCTCAGAGCTTATAAGTGACACACATCAGTCTGCAGGAAACCACGAAGCCATGCCCAGGTACACAGCTAGTGAAGAAAAAGCTGATACAGCAGTCCTGATACACTGACACTCAAGAGAGGAGATTTATCTTTTTTTAAATTTAGAAGAATCTGATTCTCTTGCTCATTCTGACACAGTCACACCATGAATACTACATCTCAGTTTCTTGAACCATAAAATGAAAATAAAACTAACTGCATTTCAATTATTAACCATATAAAGCATTTGGGTATCTAACATGTCAGACACTTCAAAGGCATAAAGCCACTACACTTTCACTAGGACTGCTCCCACAGCAAGAAAATCCCCAAAACTGGGCAAGAATTCCCCACCTAGAATTGTCAACACCTCAGCAGACATGGATTTCTGTCACCTGATGCCACTGTACACTTCAGCACATCAGGAGAAGCTCTGCCCTCTGATTTGCTTGAGAAGCCAAACCCAAACAACACATTCACGGCCTGCCACACTGTGACAGCACTGGCCCTGCTGCTGCTGCAGCAGAGGTACTGCTAGAGGACAAGGCACTCCTCCCTCACTTGTCACAGGGGTACCTGGGCCTGAGCCACAGAGGAGCAGGACCTCAGAAGCACCACTGTCTTGCTGAGGGAGGGAATCCTAAGCATGCTGACTTCCCTGAATACTCCTGTTTTCATGAACTGCATAGGAGTATGACAGGACACATCAGCATTAAACTTACAGTTTCTTAAACCAGTAAAAAGTACTAATCTCCCCTGTGGTCCTCAACATCTAGCTTCTCACATGCCCTCATATTTCCCTGAAGGTGTTTTGAAGAACAAGTTAAGTGGTTCAAACCTAACAGGAAAAGTCACTCTGTGTCCATACTGGCTCCTAGCCTGCAGCATGCCCACAGCAAACTACTTTTGCCTTTAAGATTTCACAGCAGTCCCAGCAGCTATCCCAAAGCTTCTTCCTCCTTTTCAGATCGGATGCACAAAGTAGAGGCACTGCCCTGGCTGTGAGCGCTGCCTGCAGGAGCTGGCGCTTGGCATGCTGCAAGCATACTCCTGGAAGCTAGTGCACGCTAATGGCTACTATAGTCACTCCTGTGGGATCTGTTTTGGCTGGTGAAACAGTAACAGTAAAGAACATTTTCTATTGTCTTATTTGCAGGAAGCTGCAGGAACAAGGAAAACAAGATTACTGGAATCTCCTCCTAAATAAACTCCTCCCACCCACTGCCTAAGAAAGCATCAGGCAGTCATACCACACGAGCAGTCAGAAACACTACAAAGGTAAAGCAGACTACCAGCAGCCAGCCTACTTTCTTGTTGTCCAAAGGCAATACAAAACATTTTTAACCCTCCACATCTCCCTGAAAGGCCTGTTGATACACACAGAAAAGCATTATCTCACACATCCACTCTGTTTATGGTAAAATATTTAAGATGTAACCCAATTTGGTTACTTCATTTTACAACAGCAGTGTTCAGAAGTGGCAAGTCCATCAAACCACTGCTCAGAAACTTTCATTAAGAGCCAGATGGTCCTGCTAGAAGAGCAGTACTAGAAAAATTATCACTTTCTAAATAATATTCCTCCTCACACACCAGACTGGTGGACTGCCTGCTCCTTGCTGTCCATTAGGCACTCTCAGGCTGCACCCACTTTGTTTCAGCCGTCAGCATGCGGCAACACATTGTACACAGCAGTGAGAGGGGGTGGATTTTGAGGAAGGATAAACTCTCTTTCAGCAGAGGTAAGATCTGGCAGCATACTGAAGCATGCAGGTTACTCACAGACAACAGGGAGATCACAGAGCAAGCAGGTAAAAGGCAGAGGGGACAGAAAGGATTTCCTGGACACCAAAAGTACTGAGCAGAGTTCTGTCACTAAGAGAATCATTCAGTCTGCTAGAAGGACTTGTGTGCAAAGGCAAATCAGGAAGGACAAGAATTTTCATTTCTGTTCTGTCTGCCTAAATTGAGTTTTCTCTACCTAGACATGTATTTTTGCCCACATAAAATCCAAGGAAAATCTAGGCAGATACATCACCAAGCTGAGGCTCTGTGACTTCTATAGAAATGCTCAATAATCACATCAGAAAATGTGACTCCTTTTTCATCTAAGAACAGCAATTGGAAGAAAAGGACTGCTTCCTTCAACCCAGGAATAACCTTCACCAATAATATAACTACATGAACAATAACCTTCACCAATAATATAACTACATGAACACCATTTCAGTTCATAAGAACAAACTCTTCTATGAAAGGCCTCTTGCATCATTCAGAAAGATTTTAGCCATTTAGATTCTCCCTGGCTATTCTCACTTAGTATGAATAACTAGCAATTACTATTGTTTCTTGCTGATGCAAATTATATGCAAGAACATTCCACCTATAAAGCCTGTGAAAGCCAGGCTACTGCTCAACTACTCAGCTACCCTGTGCCTGGCATGTTTTCACCACCATTAACTGCTTCAGGTGTTACTGAACTTCTGCTACTCTTAAAATGCACAAGAGCTAGGTCAGCATGACTCTGAAGTGCAAGCATATTGCCTTACCTCTCTGCTAAACAGATGTTACACACAATTACCTGTGCAATGCTCTCCTGCCAATCAAATTCCTAGTGAGGCACCTTTGGGCACTGTATTTTCAAGCAAGTCCACAGTGAATTATTATTCTGAATGACCTGAAAGCCAGAGTGCTGTGACACACTTCATTCTCTGGCATGAATGTCAGTAACAGTGTCCAGCTGTGGTAGCAGAAAGGCATGGGGCAGAAAGTGAAGGCAAATACTCAAGAGGCTCCTCTTGAAAAAAAGATGCCTGTAAAAGAGCAAACTGGTAACTCAAAATAGCAATTCAGAAATACAACATGTGTATTTCCCAGCACATAAGCCAGCAAGTGCTTGGTACCTCTTCCCTAACAGAAGGAAATGATGGGGAAAAAGCTGCATCCCCTCTGATCAGCAGAAGTGAGTCTCAGGGCAGCAACATCCTGACGGATGAAAGATGCCTCCGCAACACCAGACTGTCCTGCATAATGACTGGTGTTTATTTTAGTGACAAAAGATTATCAAGTACTAGCTCCCATCCGCTTGCTGACCTGTTCCATAGTCACAAAGGAATCACAGCAAGAACACAACAAACATGTCTGGCCTCCACAGCCTCCTGCTGACTCAATGTGCAGATGTGCAGCCCTGTAAAAGCACTAAACATCAAGTGCCAGATGACATCAAGAAAGCTCCAGGCATCCACCACTTCACACCACCTACAGCACACGCAGACCTTCAGCCAGCAGCACAAGAAGTCCATCAACAACAGCAGCAGTACAACTGAGTCCAGGCACTCAGCAGGCAGAAACAGTCTCCCTAAAAACCTTGGCATACATCCAAACCCAGCAGCATGTATCAGCAGGCACATCACTGCAATTCACTGCCAAGTGATTTTCAAGAAGTCATGGGCAAGAGCAAGGTCCTGATTACAGCTATTGTTGGTTCATTTGAAAGATGGTAAAACAGTGGCCCCAAAAAACTGGCAGTCCCCACTTCAGTCACTGCTTCAAAACAGATTCATATACATAATACAGTTAAAATCTGCATCAAGCAATCAGATGAAAGAACACAACTTTATGACAAAAGTGCTAAGACAATTCTCACATTAGCAGTAACATCATTTCCCCAAAAAGTTCTCATTCAAGCTTCTCTGATGACAGTCAGTCTGCTGTGCTGTAAGTATGACATGACAGTATGCATAAAATGTTTATTTGTTGCAGCTGGCTGGAAAAGTCACTATGAGTTTTAATTCTGAACTGTCACAGTATGTTGTATAGCCATCAACATGACACTGAAGAGTTCACAATTATGCCTACTGGAATGCTCTGTTTTAAATATATTTTCACACTGATTGAACTTAGGTAATAAATTCTATTTTTGTATATGAGGAAATATGCACACAATAATATATTACACAATAATATATTAAATTTTCAAATTAATTCCTAATGTAAAGCTACTAAAACTTTCTCAGACAAAAAACTGAATTAAAATATCCAACAACAGACTTCAGCTATTAGGAGCAATCACTTCCAAGCATAGTTTAAATTGTCTTTAGAACTCTCTTACATAAATTAGACATCAAAATTCAAATACAAAATCATTTGCAATTCATTAAGTATATCTTTTAAGCCATTATTTTGAAATTTCTACTCCCAGTGTCTCTGAGGCCATACCTAAACTGGAAAATAAATCTGCATTTCCAAATAGTAAATGAACACGGACTTCTGTCTTTAAGGGAGCAAGTCCAATTGATCTTGCTATATCCACACCTGTGTTCACACACACATAATTTTTTTTCATTTAAGCATTCTAGCACATTCATTTTACTTTTGCTCAAATTTCAGAATATATTTTAAATATTAAATCAGAGGAAAGATTAAAAGTATCTTCCATACCAAAAGTCACACATGAACATTTTTATTCTAACAGATGGGGTAAACATCTTCAGGCCATGTCTGATATCCATAATGAAACACTGACTAACAGCACGACAGAGCAACCTGCTTTGCATGAAAAGGTTTCTGGCTACAAGAAAATGACTTCCAAGATATGGCAACATTCATCAAAATATGTCCTATAATTTTAGTTTAAAAAAAAGGCAACAAAAAACCCCACCACAAACAAACCAAACCCAAAACACAAACCTTGTGAAAATCTTCCTGTTAAAATTGATTTGGGTAGTCTGAGCTATAACTAACCCTTACCAAAGGACAGAGGGGATACATCACTACAAGGTCATGAGCATGCTGCAATGCTTTTACAGGATTTTCACCATTAGGTTCAATATTCAGATCATTGAACAAACACAGATAACTCAGATCCATGGATAAACAGAGAGCTAGCTATGTTTTTTTGGGACAGAGGGATATAAGGGTGGAGGAGGGGGAACAAGAGGCCTTGTTTTTCTGTATTACCCGGCAAACCTTAAATGTTTAGAGAAAAAACTGCCCATAAAAAAGGGAAATCCTCTATTTGCTAAAAAAGCACCTTTGATTCTATAGATATTCCAACATTTCATATTAGCTAAGCTTCCTACAAGGTTATGCCTTGGTCCCCTCCCACATCAGTAAACAGCTGAAGCACGTTCATATTTGCACTTTGAATCTGGGTTTGCTTGCACAGCTGCAGCAGTGAGCCAGCAACCTGCTCCACATTTGGCACGGCTGGAACTCACACACTCTGCAGTAAGGCTGGAGCACCGAGAGGTCGCCCTCCTGGGGAACATGAGCCAGCTTTTCAGCAGGTGGCTGTTCAAGGTGCCCAGAGGAAGCACAGCAGAAAGAACAAGAGCCCAAGCATGCAAACAAAGCTGAAGTACAGTCCTACTGTGTATCAGACCCACATCAACCTCTGGGCTGTGTAGAACAAGGGTACACTAAGAATGATAAAGAAGTGCATATACTTCTTCAAGCACCCTCTCTGCAACTACTCAGGCACTGCACTTCTTGTTAGGACATGACTTGTGCCACTTTTCCCTCAAAAGTAATCATCTCACAGTCAAGACATCTTTTGCTTTGGGGAGGAACAGGCATGTGCTGCTCATCACAGGTAATCCAGAGCAATGCTCACAAGCCAAGTATCGCAATCCACACATCACCATGATGCGCCTTCACATATATACAATATACTCTTTGTTTCTTTAAGAGTTTGCTTTTATTCATGGACACATGGACAGCAGTCAACCTCAGAGATGTAGGCAAATTATTTTTAAACTCAGCATACATATATATACATATACACACACACACACACACACACTCTTAAAAAGAGCATGTGTTTCCTATGATCCACAGGACTACACGTTAGCTGTTAGTGGGTTTATACCTAACTTTCCTGTTTTACACATGAATACCCATGAACACACAAAGATGATTAAAATGAACCTGCATTTTTATTTAAATCACATAGTCCTATAAAAATGCACAAAATTAAACTGTCTCCTACACCTTGTGAAATAGCTAAAAGATATTTAAAAAATTGTTATTATTCTATGAGCCTTGTCTAGAGCCTGTCACAGACTCGAGATGAGAATCATCAGGGTACAGGAGCATACTGGACACAGGGTACTGGAGATTCATGAATAACTGGACAGCTACTTTCTACAAAAGGAGATGTGAATTTAAAGAAAGAAAAAATATACAAGTACCTACATGCCAGATGGACCTTTCCAGCTTGCTCCAGATTGTGGTCTACCACTATAAACAGACAGCTTGAAATTTTCCTTCCCCCGAGTTACGGGATCAAATCTTGTCAGCACAGGTTTGTGATTCATCTTCCAGGTTGAGGCAATGATCTCCACAGAGTTAATTGTGAGTATTACCAACAAAGTGTCTGTGGTTCATTTCTTTCTGAATGGCAATTAAAAAGCATATTAATGCAAATTCTAACATTTGGGTGGGGTCTGGGTTTGTTTTCTCCATTTCCATTAGCACATTAAGCCACTCTATTTCAGGACAGTTTTCCAGAAACTCATCCAGCAATTCACAGCTGATATGCCACTCAGGGTGAGCCACATGACCTACAAAGATACTTGGAATAAAAATGTATATAGAGGTAGACACGAAGTTAACTTATGGCTGAACTCTACTTTGTTAGGACATAGTCTAGTGATGTTAACAATGTTGTATAAATATTACAGCCTAAAGAAACCAAAAAGTAAGAGATTTCTCAAATACCAGAATTAAAAATAGTTCTGGTCCTTTAAAACTCCTCTTATAGCTTTCTCTGTTGAAAGCATTCCTTTAAAAAGACAGCATATTCCCACAGAAGCCACAGCTATTTTCTTTATACAAAGAATGCTAAGAAAAGCAGGTTTTAATTCCACATGTCTAAACTGCAGTCTCTAAAATCAGAGGATATTAGCCTAAAACACAGTTTACTGTGCTACAGGTACCTGGCCAGGCAGTGTTCATTTCAATGGATATTATTTCCTACTTAAAACACTGCCCAAAAATTTTCAATCCAAGTACCTACAAATCCCACTAACAAGAGTGGAAGTCAAAGTACAGGAGAAACAACCTCTATGCAGAATCTGGTTTCACAGAAGGCAGGATACACTGATTTCTTTCTCATTTCAGGACAGACTTGACAAATAAAACAAAAAATTACAAGATTCAACACATGCATTTGAAGTTGGATAAAACAGGAAATAAAATATCATTGCTTCCAACCATCCTCAGTTACTTCCTAGCAAACACACATTCACTTTCTCTGAGTTTTCAATTAGTACACATAGGCAAAACTAGATTTAAGTGTGCAAAGTACTCAAATGGAAAACTAACTGGAAGCATGCTCCACTTTCATTTCATGTGATTTTTTTTAAACTTTGTTCACAAACACAAGCTCGAGATAGATGCAAACAATTTTCACTACCTGCCAGAAGTGTTTATTGGCTGCAAGCACACAAGTGAAATTAAATGGTACTGCTGAAGGAAATCTTAAACACTGCTCAAGAGAAACAGCATATCCCTAGGCAAAAAAAAGCTCATGAGGTGAAAGAAAAGTGGCACCATCACTGTCTTGGCTCAAACATCCACTGACACTATTAATCATCAGTTAAGAGATCCTTACCACCTGTGACACAGTCAACTGCAACTTACAACCTTGATTTGTCCACAGCACTACATACAGTCATCCTCAATTACAAGCCACACAACAGCAGCTGCTCCTGCCTCACATGCTCAACAGGAAAAAAAAGTTTTTAGTTTTCTCAAGACAGAAAGCCTATACAGACTTTTTCATGCACTTCCTGAAATGTTATACTTCACTTTTCTTCCAAAAAATTGATAAAATTATTGCATTGCTTTTAGTTGCATTATTGTCACTATCTAGTTCATCTATTTCAACTATTAATAACTTTTTTTAAAGAACATACATGGCTAAGCTGCAAAGAAAAGTACAACAAACCTGTACATCCCAAAACTACTGCTTTGCTTAATCTCCTACTACTGTAAGCAGCCAGGAGGCTGAATTTTCCCTGTATTCAGCACCATTTGCCAGTTCCTGTTCTAGCACAACCCACAGGGGATACTTGCACTCCAGTATCTCCTGTGATATGTCTGTGCCTATATTAGAGGCAGACCACATTCTCTGACTGAAGGTCTGCCTAGTATAAATGCTTGCAAAGGTGGTTTGACTAGGAAAACAACCACAGCAAAATACAGAACAGCGGCAGCACTGCAAAGCGTGGCAAAGAGGGATTCTGTGAGGACAAGTCATAAGTGCTCAAAATGAATGAGGATACTCATGTTACACCCAGGACTGCTATTGAGCTTGGGACAGCATCAGGAGCTTGCCAACCCAGCAAAGCCCTCACCAGAAGGAAAAACCCTGCAGTCTCATAAACTGCCTATAACATATTTGAAAAGCCATCAAAACTAAATTTCTCCAATTCCCAACACACACACAATCTAGATATAACAAAGACTAGCACTGTCCCCAAGAACAGCAGTAGGAACACGTCCTCCCTCCAGAACCGCTAAAATAGGCTGCTTAGCTAAGCACTAAGTCTTGACCACAAAACACCAAATCATGCCTTTTTGGAGGTCTTCTCTTTTATTAGGCCGTCCAGAATTTAATATACTGGAAATAATAGTGTTACAGAACATAGAATCAAGTTGGATCCCTCAGTCTTGCAAATTATGCTAAGAAGTGATACCCATTTATAAATATATCTGAGTGTTGCAGAAGAATGAATCCAAAAGTTAACTGCAGGATTTACTCTGAAGGATATTCCTGGTCCAGGGCGCTGTCAACAAAACCACAGCCAAAAAAATTAGAAGATTGAGGATGTCCTGAAAATGCAACTTCCACTGCTATGAAAGAGACTTCCTGCAGTCAGATGCATGCTTCAGTTGACCATGGAAAAAGCTTCCAGAAGGGTATCATCAGGTCTATGACCAACATCAGTCACTTAATAAACAACAGTTAGAGCACTGATGATGAATTTATTTCCATCTTGTAAGAAGAAAGGCTTTCTGCAAGTTGCAGGTCGTGAAGTAGCAATCCACTCACTTCCACAAAACCAATGTTTTTCTGGAGCAGAAAAGGCAGTACATTTACTGGTCCATTATAAAACATGATGACCCACTACAATAGAGCCTTGGCCTTTCAGTTGATTGCTTATGGATTATTTACAGCTCAGCAGACTTTGGGTCAAAAGTGACAGAAAGCATTGTAACAACACTTCCTGCCTGCCTCCCTCTCACGCACACACAGGTACGTCACAGCTCAGCAGCTGGGCTCAGTAAAAAAAGTTTATTTTCAAACAGAGCATACAGGTGTACATTTACAAGCAATACTATGGAGAATCAACAAGGATAGCAGCAGAGTGACTGACAAAGTTCTCTCACTCCTCTGCTTCCACAGGCACCAAACCCAACCAAATAATGCAGACAGCAGTATTTTGCAGCCACCACCTGCACCTTCAGTTTTCCAGCAGTATTCATGATCAGACTAGCCATTTGTGTCATCTTAAGGAGCCTCATATGTACTATCTATCCTCACCAAGCTGGCAATGACAAATGCTGAAGTCCCATCACACATGCTGGGACAGCTGCACACAGGACACACTTTGAAGTTTACTTCAGATGTTCTCTTCTAAGAGCTTGACAGTCAGACCTTACCAGACAGTGTCCTGCACAGTTTTATTCAGGACTTCAAAGGCTTCATGACCTCAGCTTGAACAAAGCAATCCTTTTTGCACAAGAACTACAATTCTGTTCCACATGCTGTTTAACAGTTTTCTCTTTCATTCATATTCTGATTTCCACTTAGTTTTCAGTCATCATGGGACTCCATGACAATTCCAAAGCCCCTGCCATGGCCAGGGACACCATTCACTAGAACAGCTTACTCAAAGCTTGAACACTTCCAGGAATGAGGCAGACAAAATTTCTCTACACAACCTGTTTCAGCAACTCACTGGTACCACAGTAAGAATTTCTTCCTTGATAATATGTAACGTAAACCTACTCCCTTTCAGTCTGAAGCCACTCCCCCTTGTCCTGTCACTACACGCTCTAGTAAACATCCCTTCTCCATCTTCCTTGTAGGCTCCCTTCAGGTACTGGAAGGGCACAAATAGGTCACCTCAAAGCTTTCTTTCTTCCAGGCTGAAAAATCCCAATCCTCTCTGGCTTTCCTCGCAGAAGAGCTGCTCCACCCCCTCTAATGATCTCCTCAGGACCCACACCAACAGGTCAATGTCCTTCCTGTGTTGGGGATCCCAGAGCTGGATGCAGGTAGAAAAAAAATCAGATATAAACTAGGTTTGATCCCATCCCTGCATTATTCAAGTCTAGAGCACCTCAGGAGCCAGCCCTGATGTGAGCCACAAGTGTGAGCCCCAGATGTGCACTGTCATCCCATTTGCATCCCTTACCGTGCACAAATCTCATCTATTCAAGTGAAAGAGATTGTTGCAAATGAGTGAGGACTCTGAAAATATCCATCCTACTGTTTCTTCACAGCTCCAAAAGTTTAAGGAACAAGAGTTGATCACACCCACTTGTGCTGAGAGTGAGAAACCCCGCTGCTATAAATACAGCTTTGACTGAAATCCTCAAAACAAAAGGCCTTGCCTGCCACTTAGGATATGTCCACTGAATGCACAAAAAAGACTCTGGGCTGACTATTCAAGTACCTTTGAGAGCTTGGAGTTCATCTCGGGTCACAAGATGCTCAGAAACTCACCCATCCAGAAGCCACCCGTGAATATTCCCCTCTTTACATATTACAGATACACCAATTCCCACGAGAAACCCTAATTCAATTTTACTTCCTACTAGTTTCCAAAGGCATTTTTTCGCCCAGTAAAATGCACTCCCCTGCGGGAGCTGCCTGGCATGGGGCCAAGGGCACCAGGGCGGCACCTCCGGCCCAGCGCGGCCAGCCCGCGGCCGTGCCCGCCCTTCGCCTGCGGGACGGCACCTGCCCGGCCCGGCCCGGCCCGGCCCGGCCCGGCGCACTCACCCAGAAGAGCAGGTTGAGGGCGTAGAGCAGGCAGCGCAGGCACTTCACCGAGTCCTCCCTGGCCATGGCGAGCCCCCACGGGACACAGCCCCATCCTCTCACCACATCCTCCCTCCCGAGGCCGGGCCGCCGGCGCCCTGCAGGAGAAGAGGGGGAGAAAGGGAGAGGGTGGGTGAGTCCGCCTTACAGAGGGACCAGCGCGCAGGTGGAGGCGGCGGAGCCGCGCCGAGCCCGGACCAGCCGCGCCCCGCGGAGACCCTCGGCAGCCTCCCCTCCCCTCCCGCCCGCCCGGAGACAGCGAGGGGCGAGCTGTTCTCATAAAAATAATACATGCGCGGGCAGGGAGAAGCCGCGGGCTATCCCAGGGGCACAGCGGGGCTGAGCTGAGGGCAGCGGAGGCACGGCCCGGGGACGCCAGCTCCCTCTCAGCCCAGGATGGACGCGCTGCCCGGGGGAGGCAGGGCGGCCGTGGGACAGCGGCCACTTACCGCCCGGACGCCTCCCGCACTCACTTGCTCCGGCGAGCACTCATGGGGCCGGGGCGCGGCAGCGCAGCGCGGAGCCGCGGCGCCCATTCCCTGCGGCGGGCGCGGGGGAAGGTCCGGTCCCGGCGAAGGTCCGGCCCGGCCCGGCCCGGCCCCGCGGCTGCCCCCGCCCGCAGCGCTCCGCCAGCCCGCGGCACCCGCGCATGCGCCGCCGTCCCCCCGGTCCTAGCGCCGCCGCCAGCGCCGTCCGGGAGCGGAGAGACCCTGGCGGGGCCGAGCAGGGCTGTGCCTCAAGCGGGCTGTGCCTTAGGCGGGGCTGGGCAGGGCTGTGCCCCCGGTGGGGTGTGCCGCTGGCACCCACGCTTGTGCCACCCTCGTTGTGGCGGGGCTTCGGAGCTGGTGGCTTTTCCTTCAGGGGAGATGTTAAGCGATGGGCTGACTGGAGTTGAATGACATGAAGCCTCCTCTCTTGTGACACGTTGGCCCAGGGTGGCACATGCCACACGAAAGGCGTTTGCAATGTTTCACAAGGTTCCAGTGTCTGTGCTGGAAATTAAACTCTGCCAACATCAAAGCCAAATCTCGTCATTTACAGCCCAGCACCCACTCCCTTTGCTAAACAGCAAATCTAGAAAAGCAATCGTATTGGAGAGATATTATTCTAGAAATGGTCAAAATCTGTAGTTATTTAGGAAAAACGGTCATTGACTCGCCCCGTAATGTATGTGGAACTTAGAAATGACACAACTGAGCTGAAAAAAGTCATCCTTCTGAAATCCATTAGTGTCTGTGCGCATCTGGTGATGAGGATAGGAATTCTGTAGAATCTCAGGATGGGTCGGGACCTTAAAGCTTATCTAGTTCCAGCCTCTCTTAACCTTGCAGCTCATCTAGTTCCAACACCCTCCAAAAGGCGTTCTGCTCCTCTGCAGCCAACACCTTTCACCAGGTTACTCAGAGCAGCCTTGAACACCTCCAGGGATGGGACATCCACAGCTTCTCTGGGCAACCTGTTCCAGTGCTTCATCACCTTCACAGTAATGAATCTTTTCCCCAATATGCAGTCTAAACCTTCTCTATTTAATCGATACTGAATTCTATATTGTTACAATGTGTGTGTATATATATACACACATATTTCAAAACTAAGAATTATATTTAAAACTCAGAGTTATATGCAGATTAGTAACAAATTTTCCATTAATACATATAAAGGTGTTTATATAATACATATAAAGGTGTTGCAGTACCATCATCACAAAAATTAGAAGAAAATATACTGAAAATTATTTCTTAACTAGAACAGGAAAATACTCAAGTTCATGATATACAAAGATTGTTTTAACAACTGCTAGTTAAAGCTGAGAAAGAGGAAAAATTTTATGCATTACATTTTATGTAATGCATAAAATCTAGCTCTGGTAATGCCAAAGAAAAATCTGTTTCTTGAAGAAACAATGGCTTTTGTTGAAAACTACACAAAATCCAGATATTCAAATGCTTATCACTGAAGCTGCTGGTGTAATCTCAATTCAGTTTTAATTTCACTGTTTGATGCTTTCATGGTGAGCTGGGGCAGTCTTCAGGTGTATTTGCTCCTCCTTAAAAAGAAAGTTAAATGAACATGGAAGGACATAAAATCCCATGCAACAGGGATTTTATGACAAATTTATATAAGTGCAAATTGTAGTTAAGTTGAAAATAGTTAAGTATATTGCAGAAAAGTGGTGTGTGAGGATTTTTGCTCCTCGCAATTAGCTAAGCTTTAACTGCTATTTTGAGCCTCTGTGAAATCAGGAGCCTGTCTGGGAAGTGTAGTAGCCACATTTAAAATCTTCAGTGAATGTTGATAATTCCATACCTAAATAAGCCAAATTGAGCAACAACAGACACTGTTAAAAGGTGACATTGTACATTCATTCTGCTGTTTACATACCATTCATTCTTTTTATTACTACAGACTTCACATGAACACAGTCAGTTAGATCCTGAACAGGTATGGTATTTTCAGTGAATCTATGCCAGTTTACAAAAACAGTGTCAGTTTACAACTGAGCTCCAGCCTTAGCTAAGAATGATCCAATCTGATCTAAGCCAACATAAAAATAACTCAGGTTGTGTTTGTGTTATTAATTGTTCCTGGGAAGACAGCAAATTGCTTGAGCAAAATTATATAAAAAATGCACTACAAAGATATTCCGTTATCTTACACTCAGGGATTTTTCTTTAAACATGCCTAAAATAGCATACAAGAAGTTCTCTTATTCATTTGAGATATTTTTTGGCTTAGAGTAAAAATATTCCTAAAGTGTGATAATGAAATTAAGAAAAAAGAAAATCTTAGACATCTTACATGTTAAAAATCCTGCTAAAAATGGCACTTCAAGATTTTGTCTCTGAGTTTTGATTCTTTGAGGTCTTTGGTCATAAGCTGCTCTCAGACTGATTTTTTTTAATTCTGCTGCAACAACTTCATCACAAATATAAAGAGGGTCTCCTAGTTGATTAAGCAATTTCTCTGTCATATTTGTTGTTAGCTAAAAGATTAGCTGTCCAGAAGAGATTTTGCTCAAAATCTAAAGAAAACAGGTCCTATTTATGAATGTCTGCTCAACTCTATAGGGGAAAGAGCAAGGTCTCTTTGGAATACTGCTTTCCACCAGGCTGTCAAACTTTGGGATATTTCCGTGATGTCAGCACTGGGAAAGAAATACACACGCAGTTCCCATACATTCTAAAGAGTAACCTGTTTATTTAGGGAAAGACAAGAGAGTATTTTTTACAAACAGAAGTGTAATGGTGGAGCTCTTTATAAGTTTTTGAAATATGTGTTTGCTGTTAGCAAGTAATGCTTATTTAATGCACAGAGCCTTATGAGCATGGAAAGCCTTGTGGATTGGTATTTTTGCTTGGATTCTCAGATGCCTAATAAACTACAATCTGAGAGACTTCTTTTTCTGTCACAGGACATCTGCAATAGCTTTCCAATATGAATTCTCTAGACTTAAATAAAATGTTCATGATACAGTCTTTCCATCAATGACAGAAGAGGGGGATGGGAATTCAATTAATTCAAATAATCTCTTTCCTCTGCTTATCTGCCTATTTCAATTTGATGGAAACTTAATATCTGTAAGTTATATCTGTAAGCTCCTTTGTCAGATGTGCTTGAAATTAGCCAGCAGGTTCAAAATCTATTAGAAGGGTGTGGTTTGATAGACATTTAGTGTGTGTGAATGCAACAGTATGGTTTTGTAAGCTGCTCCTCATCAGGGAACCTGAATAAAAGAGCAGTGGATACTAAACACACCCATCTAGCACATTGCTGAAAGTGTGTTTAATTTAAACTCCATGATAAAGTGGAATAGCATTAGGCATGCATGTAAATTTATAGGTGACAATTACCTGTTAATATTTGGCAGGAAACTTCATCACTGAAAAAGTGATTAGTTAAATAATGACCTTTTGTATGCCACCACAGCATTTAAAATTACTCAGGTGAGCAGTGAACTGAGGAACATACACATGGGTGTGCTTTGGCACATACTCATTTTCATTCTGTGATGTATCTACTCTACTTGGTCAACTCCAATGAAGAAATTGTTCATGGACAGGTTTATTTCCAAGATTTTAGTATAAGCTAGAAATATCTTTGGTGGCACCATGGTAGTTCTTAATGAGTTAATGGTTTTTTCCCAACACATTGTCTGTTAGGCATGGAAATTCTGTGATCCCTTTAATTTCCATGGTATTTGTAAAGTTTCAAGGATAGTTAAGCGATTCCTTTTTACAAATGGCTTTTTCATTCCAAGTCCCTGCTAGGTATAGCCTGGGCAGGCAAATTCTATAACTGACCTCTGCCTGCAATGAGTACCTTGCATGACTAACAGCGTCAACACTGAGTTCAGGATGGATTTCTCAAGCTAGCTTGTCAGTGTTTCAGGTAGGCATCTCATCACTTGGTCTTGCCTTCTCAGTCTTTTACTTGATTGTAATGGTATTCTGTGCTCAGCTTAGCTCTTTCTCAGCTTTGCTCCAAATCTGTCTGCTCTTTAGACTCAGAATTACTTAATTCTCTTCCCTTTGTCCTTTGAGCTGTTTTCTCTAGAACCCTTATCTCTATGTTTCTCTTCTTCTGCTCTTTGCTTGATACCTTTCTTAACTTCACTGGGGTCTGGTTTGTCTTGCTTTTAAACTTGGTTCTTGTCTGGTCATCAGCTCTGGTTATGACCTTGTGCCCAATGAATATGCCTCTCTAATGACAGGTTTAACGTCAAGCACAGGATGAAGGTTTGTTTAGGAAAAGAAATTATCAGATACACAAACATCTTTAAAATGGAAGGTGTTCTAGTTGGCTCAGGAATAGCCTGTATTGTAAATGCATGTTTGTAACAGAACCCAGCATTGCTACCATGAGGTAGAAGTTCCCTTCTTTCTTTTGAAACTAAGACATCAAAAGGCACCAACTTTCTCCTGTCTCCAGAGCTTGGTTTTACTTGAACATGTAAACAATGGTCTGGAATAAGGGAGCACTTGAAATTAATCAAATGCAGATTAACAAGATTAAATAATTAAAACCATAGTCTTGGAAACACTTTGGTTTAATGGGCTCTTGAAAATGGTCTTCACTGCTTTCTAGCTCCAGCAGGATTTTTTCTGGGATCTAGATGGATAAATCCCTGAGCAATATGATCTGACCTCACAGCTGGTCCCTTCAAACCTAGGTTAATCTCTAAACCTGTGTTTCTGCCTATTTCCTTTCTTTCACCTGTCCTGGCCATCAGTATCCCTCTAGAATCTCCTCATGGTCACACTTTGACTGGGGAGGACTGTCCTCCTTCTTGTTTAACTAGAGGACAGCAGCAGCAGTGACAAGGCAAACAAGTGTCCCTATGTTGGGGACCCCAGGTCTGTATGGGATATTATGGATGGGGTTTCACCAGAGCATAGTAGAGGGGCAGAATCCCCTCCCTCAGCCTGCTGCCCATACTCCTTTTGATGCTGCCCAGGATACATTTGGCTTTTTGGGCTGTGAGCATACACTGCCAGGTAATGTTGATCTTCTTGTCCAACAGTGCCCCAAAGTCCTTCTTCCCGGAGCTGCTCTCAATTCCTTCTCTTCCCAGCCTCTGTTTACGCTTGTGATTTCCCCAACCCAGGTGCAAGACCTTGCATTTGGCCTTGTTGAACTTCATGAGGTTTGCATAGGCCCTCCTCTGAAGTTTCCTAAATTTCACTTTCTTACCAATTATCCTCAGAGTCCTGTGGATTACAGTCCACACTTCCTTTTCAGACACAACAGGGGATTTTACATGAGCAAAGAGCACGTTTTATTATCTTTGATGTGTCAACAGCACTGCTAGTTATCAAGGTTGCTGACACTTCTTATCATAGTGCCCTGGTGCTATGGAAATACAAAGGAGATCTCATCACTAGAGAGCAGCCACTTTGGAGAACTGTAGTCAGACTCCACTGCAAAGCTCCTGTGTGGCAACTTGCTTTAATCACATTTTTCCCAGGCAGTTGTTTTGTTCTCTCTTTTCATTGTCCAGCTTGAGATCTCACAGGCTGATTCAGAGAAATACTAAACATTCACGACTTTATCTGAAGCTTCTGGGAACTGCCCTTTAGAAATATGAAATGTAACTCACTGTGAATTACTCAGATGGATTAGCTGGAATTCCCAGATACTTGTGTTGTACAGCTGTAGGGAAGAGGTGATAAACCTCTTCTTTCAGAGAAATGTGGAGGAATGTTTGTGAAACACGTGTGCTATGAGTCACAAAACAAACCGGCAGGAAATGTACGGCTGTCCTAACAGCTAAAACTTAACAGATATTTCCACTTAACAGTGGAAGATATATAGACCTCATGCTGAAAGAGGCTAAAAGAATATACTAAAAAGCTCATTCTTAGCACATAATGAAGCAGGGGTCAAGGAGAAGAAGGCATATGATTGTATAACTGAAGTTGATCATGTAATTTACTAAGGGAATAAAGATTCACTAACATCTTTAATTCTGACGCCTCCTTATTTTTCAGCATTTGGTAAATTATCTCTTAGGGTATTTTTTCTTTGGGAAGGTGCATATGAAATATGTTTTTAAATAAAAGTCTCTTGCCAGCTAAGGTGAATATGCTACTCTGCACATAGCTGCCTTTTGGTCACCTGGTACACCTTATTGTTCCACCTAACTATGGGATTCAGAGCTAACAGGATTCAGAGCTCAAGTCTGATTAAGAATTAGCAGAGAAATCATCAGTTTTCTTGCAGCCTTACAGGGAAGGGATAAGTCTTCCCCTTCTTTCCATTTTTTTCACCTTCTTTCTTTTTCTCCTTGTCCTTCTTTTGGATATGTCTCCATATTTTTCCTTCTCCTCTTCTACATGTCCTCTACTGCTAAATCTGTTTTTCCTTTTTAGTTTCAGTATCTTGTCCAGATTCTTCTCTGCACTGAGATTGTTATCCAGGATACATATAAAAAATATGTAAATATACATATTTATAAAACAGCTTCTGAGGTGAGGCTGTTTCTGAATCACTGTCATAGCTTAGGAAAGTTATTCTCTAGTTTAGTACTCCCCCCTAAAAAGAGCAAACGCTGCTCCCCTCCCCCTCTTCAATGCAGGGCCAAAAGACAAAGGTTGAGAGATAAGAAGAATCTACTGTAAACAGAAATTAGGTAAGAAAATTAACAATAACAGCAATAATATTAATAACAAAAGGTATAAGATGGAGAAATGAAAACACGTAGAAACTGCCAACAATAAACGAATACTGACCCGTTCCACCCATCTGCCATGTTTTCTCTACCTGAAGGAACACCCTTCTCCTGGGAAACAAGAGTCCCTTTCCCCCACCTCTGGCAATGACATGGGATGGTATGGAATAGCAGTAGAGTCTGGCCACACACTTTCCCTACCACAAAATTTTAATCCTGTCCTGGCTGAAACCAGGACAATCACTTACACCAGTTGTCTGATGGCAAAGCCTGAAGCGACAGTACCTGAGATGTCTTAACATAAATGGTGTTCCCTTCTCCTTGGATCTGAAGGCCCCCTTGGCTGGCTCACAGTTCCCATGAAAATTGCTTCTAAAACCATCATTGGAGGCTTGAGGGAGATGCAGGTGAAAGCATGAGACAAAAATGACAGAAGTAGAAACTAACAGACATTAAGAGTAGGTGAGACAAAGGAGAATGTAAAAATCTGGAGAATGATGGAGGGATGTCAAGGCTGAAAAAAGAAAACAAGAAGACATATTGAAGAACTATAAATTACTTTGCTATTATTACAATATCTGGCAGGAAGTATGAAACAAAAATGCTTTAGACTGACATCCTTCATAGAAGGAAAGAAAAGTGAGTTGTCCGGCTACAATTTTATTCTAATTACAAGACAGTTTTTTTTTCCGTATCAGAAGGCACAGATTTTACCATGGCTTTTTAACTCTGATGTGTGATAACTGGATCTCTGTAGGAAAAAAGGTATAAGCCTGCCAAGATGGTTATCTAAACAAAAAAATTATAAAAGGCATGGCAAATCTTTATGGGGAGGATGCCTGTCAATTCATCTTTTCTTTTATGGAGTATCTTAAATGGTCAAATGGTAGGTTTTAATTGCTTTGAACTTATATGTGGAAGAAGTGACATCATCTAAGCTAAAGCTGTTTTTCTCCACAGAATGGTGACTGAGACCAAGGTTACGACCATATTTTTCCTTCACATTGTAATCAGCCTCACATTTCTGCAATGTGAAGCACTGTATGCAAGAGTTATTAGACTAGCATCATGAGAGTCAGCAAGTAACTAGCTTTCATTTCAGCTGGAATCCAAAACAGTCTTTCACAGGACAGTGGATGACTGTCACTTCCTTGATATTTCCTACTGCTTCCTGCAAGTTATCTTAAGTAGGTTGATTGTGCCCTACCCTTGCCCATCTCTCTGCTAGCACATTTTGAGTAGTGTTCTGTGTAGGTTCTGATTTTTCTGTGAAGCCTTTATAGCCTTGCTGCAAGATATACAGCATTACTTCATAAATACATACAGCAGAAATATTGTACAGCTTCATCTGAACAAAAAACCCCATTATATTCTCAAGTACTTGTAATTCTCAAGTATTTTGAATTTTAAGTAGGCAGCTGAGAATGTATGGCATTTTTTGGATAAAATTTCCACCACAAAGAGTTTCTTTATATTACCTTGCCTAAATGTAGCCCATTTTTCAAGGGTCAATTGGCTGCTTGTCATGTAAACAACGTGTTACTGAAATTTTGATGCATTACTCCCATGGACAACACGCCACTGAGGGACTGAGGAATGGTGCTGGATATGCAATGCAGACATAAGCATGCAGAACTGGCCTGCCACTCAGTGGTGCAGGACATCATCAGTTCTTGTGCCACCACCCTTTGGCACAGACGTGGCTGAACACAGCTGCACCATCCACCACATAAGACATATTGGGCACAAACAGGGGTACAGAAGTGCTGTACAGCTTTAGTTCAGCATCCTGGAAATGCTAGAATGAGTGTATATCAGCTTTGTAGGCAACTCTGAAAAATACAGCTAGAGAATCAAAGCCTTAAAGCTCAATTTTGTGCAACACTGAAATATCATTATTAAAGAGAATTGTCTGCTCTGAGCTTACATATCAGTGACTTGGACACTTACCTGCTGTCATTTATCCGTGATTTTCCAGATGACATTTGGAAGATGTTAAAATGGCATTACAGTCCCAGGGGATTGCTTATCAAAGAACTCCTACTCCACTACTACACCATTGGGATGCTTTTGATAGCTCTGACATGTTCTAATTTGACTTGTCTTCTCTGTTTGCATCACACAAGTATGTATCAGCTTTCGGGATGAAAGGATATCTTACTGCGCTTCAGAAACTCATTAAATCTATATTTGTAAATAAAGCATTTGTTCCACAGCACTAGGTGTCCTTGAACCACTACAATGAACAGCTCTGCAGGACGTGTCCTAAATGTACTCAAGGCTCCAGTGAATAATGAAAATCTGACTTGTCTATTAAGTGTCCTGGGAACAACTTGTTATGGCCTATAAAGCGTTAGAAAAAGTGCACATAGTGGTATTCTCAGAGCTGAAACACAAATCTAATTAGACTCCCATAAAATGTCTTATTCAGGCCTGAAAAATTGCTAACTGATCACAAAATTTGCTTTACAGATTAATAGACTAGTTTAATAGCTATAGTTCTCACTGTGTATGAACTACTTCTTTATGCACTTGGCTGTATAGATATTAATTACTTTGGCTTTTATGTAATACATGTTTATATTGCTGTTATTTTTGCAAATGAGACCTGCCTTAGGTAATCCTTTTAGCCTGTGTTTTCCTTTTCCTTTTTTTTATGAAAGAAAAAGAAGTCAATCTGTTTTCCAAGTTAGAATTAATTTTCAGGTTTCTCAGCAGCTGGATACCTAGACTGGTATTCATGCTTCCTAATTTTTGAAAAATATTTAATTCAATTCAGTAAGACATTAAAAATACAAGCAGAACAAATTTTACATGCAGCAGTATTTTAGACACAAAACTGATTAAAACAGTAATAGATCTTTTGGGGACACTTCGGGGGCCATCTTGGATTTATAAGGAGTTACAGGGTCTGGGAGATAAACAAAAAGAACTTCATCTGTGTCTCATCATAACAACACCTTCTCTGCTGCAGTGATTAGCGTTGGCCACAGCCTTGCACTGAGCACCAAGAATATACTCCCCAGTTTCTGGAACTTGGGATGGCAGTTTTCATTGCAGAATGTTCAACTATTTCATTTAAAAATCCTCTGTTGCCTATAAAATGCATTTCTTAAATAGTAACTAACTGCAGGACAATTACATTTTTTTATATGGCTTTATAAACTAATGAGTCCACACCCATGTCAAAATCTTATGCCAGATATTATGTTTGACTATTAGCAAGCCAAGAAGCACAGAACATTTTATTGAGAGGGAAAAGCTTTACTGGTAACAAATTTCGAGAAGACTACAGGTAAAGGGAAGTGGAAGTACAATTTCAACAGTAGAATAATGCATTTTAACTTTTTAATGATGAAGAGAGCAATCATTTCAGAAAAAAAAATCTGAAAAAACATGTCAAAGCTAGTTATTGCATTTCTTGACAAAATATCCATTCAGTTTAATTTTCTCTTCATTAAAACACTGATCAGTCTAGGAGATGACCATCCAAACTATTTTTGACTAGCCACCACGGTTTCCAACAGGTTTACAGGCTTTATGTTGATCTTTCATGAGTGACCATGAGTTTTCAGTACTCTCTTTCAGTCTTCTTTCATGTCTACTTGTGTTACTCTGTGCCATGTTTCCCTTCTTTCATACCTATAAATCTATTTTAATTCTTCCCCCAATGTTATCATCAAAAATTTCTTTTCATTTTCTGTATCCTGAATTCTGGTAGACAAATCTTAGAGCAACTTAGGGATCCTCACTGTAAGCTTCTCCACTCTTCTTTTACTTCTCATATTGACAGTTCTTACGTTCGCTGTCTTTATTTTTTTAGAAGGTCAGATTAAGTTTCCAGTAAGCACTCCTCAGTAAAACTTTGCTTTTACCACCTGATGTAAGAGAAATCACTTCCTAAAAATTCCTCTCTTTCTATATCTGCCCATTTTAATCCACACTGGTGCCTTCCTTCTCTAAATCCATGAGGTTATTAAATTGCAGCTGGAGGTAAGCAGGATTTTTTCAAACCATTATATACAAGGTGTTAAGAATGTACCTTACCTAGCAACATAGGGAAAAAGAAACCTTCCCCACTGTCCAAATAAAAAACCCAAAAATTTAGGTGGCTGAACAACAAAAATGGGAGTTATGTTTGACATGATCCTAGCTTAAATGTGTACCTGATTATTTAGTTGTGTGTTTTTCCATGCTATTGTCAGTCTTAAATATAACCTATGTATTTACCAGCTATATGTTCTAGTCTTAAATTTGACAGTTTCTCACCATTATTTGTTATTCTTTTCTAAACCTGAAAGCATGAAGGTTTAAGAATGTTTTGTTAGTTCTGCAAGCTGGTCACTAAGCTTAAATGATGCAATATTATGAAAGTAATAAACTGAATTGTTCGTAAAGTTTATGGCTTTATGAACAGCACTATATCTTGTACATTTTCTTTTTTCTTTCAAGAAAATTTTATAATGCAAAGAATGAAATGAAAGCTCTTTCATATATGAAATTTATATTCAGTGAAGGAAGCATCCTTTGATAGTGATCGTTTTCATTCTGAAAGTGATAGAACAGTGGCTGTGCTCACCTGACAAGGTTCTCCTTGGGTTCCCTCTCAAACTAACCATTTTCTACCATAACCTTCTTCCATAAAATACAGTGTGCCCCCAGTGATGGACCTTTAATGGGATCACCATTATTTATACAATCTTAACAGTAAAGTCTCCACTAGGAGAGATTTCCTCACACTATCTTATGAAGATATGTATAAAAAGTATGAAGATATGTATAAAAACTACATACATGCTTTCTGGTTTTTTTTTTCTATACAATTAATGATAGGAACAAAAGTGTTTTATTACTAAGACAGGATGGTAATGATTTTAAAAGTTGTGCAAGTGAAACTTACCATCCTTCAACCCACACATCTGTTATGCTTCATGTTCACTATATGGTGTAAAATACTTGGAACATGTGGAAAAATTGAAGGTGATTAAGATAAAGCTCTTACAAAACCTGATTTTGTCATTGAATGTTGTTGCATCCATGGTAACTCCTTGCATCATATGGCACTTGTGTAAATGATGGAAAGATATTTCTTAGCACAAATACTAACTAACATGAAAGGCAAACTTCTGTCTGTCTTACATCAATGTGAAGTATTTTATTTCTATTATAATAACAAAATTTTCCATAATTCAGTGGGGATTGAAGATGTGACATTGTAAACAAACTGTTATTCATAAGGGAAAAACATATAATATCTAAAGATGGGAAAAAAAGGTTTTATGGGAAAAGAGGAGAGCAGTGGGTTAAAGGGACAGCTGGTGTGTGTATGTTACCCGATATGGGAGTTCTGCTCTCTGTTACTATTTTGTCACTGCTGTAGTAAGGCAGTAAATGATAGCTACTAGTAATTCACTGAATAAGGCACGTGTCCTGTCCAGCAGTATCCATGCCTTCAGCCTTCCTGTGAACAGACCAAAGACCAGTCTCTACAGAAAACCCCTCAGAACTCACCAGAGCTGAGGAGGCAGCAGGGTTCTCCAGAAATTACTTTAAAACTAACAGAACTTACACAAGCATGCATCTTTTTTATTTTTTGACATTATCTCACAAGATTCTATAATGTGACCATTACTTCCTCATGTAATCTCTAAGATAAATTAATAAAATACAACAAATTTATGACACTGCATTAAATTCTATAGCTTACCTTTACAATGTTCTCTTTGCTCTTTTTCAATTCAGTTGTATAAAAATTTTGTATAGAACCACATAGATCTCTTCACTGAAAATATGCATTCTTTTCCTATCTCTTTCAATTTCTGAATTTCTAAGTCTATATTGTGCCAACTGAAATGGATTATGCAGGGACAGATAATGAAAAATTTTATAATGAACAAGTGCTGAGTACCACTGCCAACACATGTATATACATGTGCACTCACACACACACATATGCACATATGGAGAAGACATGTTTGGAAGGGGATGACTAAAATTCAATCCTGAGTGAGTGATTAAAGTGGAACTCATCATCAGATGACAACAGTTTTCCTTGATTCATATATGCTGGTTCTGAACTAAAAACCATAAAATATAGTTATTGACAATAGCAGATAAGTTCTCACATCTTTGAGACAGGCAGCAGACACAAAGTGCCCCCAGACTGTACTTTAAATGTACATGTGACACTACGTACAAAGGCATTTAGCTCTGGCTACTATGAATTTTTGCAGGATGCTCTAAAGTCTTTGAAGACTGATGTGACCTTCTCTTGTCTTCTTTTAAACAGTTTGATGTGACCATATTGCTTGCTGCCTATTTAAGGAAATGTGCCTATATTTTTTACAGAAAATACCAGGGAATGACTATACATTAGTTTTATGCAGTTAACACGGATTGAAAATAGAAAAGGGAGAACACTGACAGTAAACAAGTACCTGTATAGGTGTGTTTCAGTTTTAGGTACCTATATAATTACTTTCAGTCCTAGCACAATAATTTAATCTTCTTTCCATTCTGTTCTAGCTTGTTACAAATACTGTCCCATTTGGCACAGAAACTTCTAGTTCTCTGTTGGAAACCAAATATTTTTCTTTGCAGGGGCAGACATTCCTCAGTCAAGTTTAACAAAGTGGACCACAAGGGACTTGTCTCTGTTGTCCAAGCTAGCAAGATACATTTATGAGCCAGCATCAGTAAATAAAGAAGGCAGGCTACAGCTGTCCTCCAGCAGCTGAGGTCACTGAGCAATTCCAGAACCACAAGTAAGTGATTTAATGGAATTTCCCATTCAGACAATTACAGCACATTTGACCATATCACAACACAAAATGTTGGTTTCTTATTGCATTCCCACAACAACACCCCAAACAAACTGCTGTGAAGCAGATTTTTCTATCTGGCATCTCTTACTTTTTTTTTTTTGCAATTCTGTAATTGAGTACAGAGAGGTTCAGAGAGAGAAATTCTTTTAGTATGAATTATCATGTGCCTTTTAATGAACTCTACAGCCCAAAATAAACCTTGTATCTGGTATGAGCCAAGGCCATTGTATGAAAGAGGGGCATGCAGCAGTAGCAAGGAGATGTGCTGGGGAGGGCCCATGAGAAAACAGCTTCCTGTAAGGGTTGACAAGAGACCAAAAATAATTCCCATGAACAGTCAGAATGTGCTCCAACCTGAAGGGTTAGCTGTGAACCCTGCCAGTCACATGGCTGAGTAGAGATAAGGAAATAAAAGTAGAAAATGAGTACTTCTTGGTGGGAGGAGTGTGCTTGTATTCTGGTACTACCTATAGGGTACCACACCGTATCAGAAATAGGATAGAGGTCATTTTAGCTAAAAAAAGGTGTAATTGATTTTCCAGCCATTGCACGTCACTACACAGAAAACTAATGCATTGCTCTGAGACCTAATATTTATTCAAATATAAGACCATATGAATTTTAAAAAGCAATTATAAAACACTACAATCTATTCTTGCAAATTACCTGTTGTAATTTTAGCTCTAGACAACAATGACAAATTACAATCCTCATTTCAAGGATATGAGATGCATTACATAATGCAGATCTATAGTGTTTTGAACCATTAATCATTATCGTCTGGCAGCACTGTTTGAGTTGATTCTGTTTACAGAAGAAAGTAACTGCTAAGACACACTGTTTTAAGCTTTTCTTTATCCAGTAAGTATTCTTTAGAAGGAATAATTTATAATCTGAATTTGCATTTAGCCTCAAAATGGAAAAACAGCCCAGACATAATTGCAGTAAAGAAAGGTTGACATACACAATAAAAAAAAAAATTAAGACCTATTTCTCTCATCACCAAATATTCATCTCTTACTATGCTATTAGCAGTTGTTATTGAATTACAACATAGTGTGACCTGATTGTTTTAATATTATGCCTTAGGCACAGAATCCAGGAGCCACTGCATTTTTCTCAAAAATTTGTACAACATTGTCTTGGAAGACATATGAAGTTAGTTCTTCTTACTTTCTGTCAGTGTTTTCAATAAAGATTCTCCCTTTCTGTGTAGAGAACATTGTCAATCATGGAGTACCAGATATCACTGCTAACAAAACTAATTCTTAATGTTAATACTATCAGAATATAAATATAATCACAGTCAAACTGAAATGAGTTTTTAATAATTTATAAGACTTTTTAAATTAAATATGCTCCCTTATCGATGAAAGATACTCAGTATCAGGGCTTTTTTTATCCTGTAAATTTTTTAAGGTTTCTTAAATGTTCCTTGTCTTTATTAAATGTCACTAAGCACTTGCAATTTAGTGAATGCACAAGTAATAGCCTGGCAATAAGAAGAATTTACCTGGGATATGAAAGGCTCAGATTCAATCTGCAGGTCTGCCATTTCTTCCTGTCCCAGAAATATGCTCCAGACACCAGGAAATCAACTCTACAATGATTTTTCTAGAGATGGATAATGACTTTCTGTATTTCTGCATTTTGTTCAAATTCTCTGCAACAAAGTTGTGACGCTGAGTACTCAGAATCACAACCAGACAGAATATCGGACTAGCTCTAGAGTGGTTTCTCTCACACTAGGCACATCAAGAAGGAAAAAAATCTCAGGACCAACCTAAATCAGACAGAAGACACTTGTGAATTTGTTGCTTAACTCCCAGGAGTTTCCTGACCACAAGGCTATATTACCTATTATGCTCTCACTCTCTAGAGTATTGCATTTCAGTAAAAGCCCTGTTGAAGCACTTAGGTTCTTGCAAGCATATTCGTTTACACAGAGTATTTTACAGCTAAAAAACTGTTTCATTGAAGAATCCCCAGTCAATTGCATTCCCAAGCGTTTGCACTAATCTTTAAGGGCAGACACATCTAGAAGAGCCAAGAAGATCTGAGGTTTTAACTAAGTGGAATATAGGATTTTTATTAAAAGAAAAAAATATTAGGTCTGTTTTCAAATTGCATTGATATAAAAAATTGCAGTGATTTTAGTACTTCCCTTATAAATTATTGACAAATAATTATCAATAAGGAGTTGTTCCCTTTAAAAAATACATTCCCTTGCCACATTAGCTCAGAGTTTCTGTAAAATCAGCTTGTGGCCTCCTGCAAAGTAACATTTTTTTCTGGTAAAGCCCTTATTTCTATAACTTCTGGGATACAAACAAATTTAATAGATATAACATGCAAATATAAAAGACCTGATAGTTCTGCAACATTCATGAAAACAAGAGGTGAAAAATTTCTAAATTAGAACCTCTTCCTCAAAATTAACACTTTTGTTCAGAAGATCTTCTGTTCATGTTAGAAAAACTGTGGCATTCCTGTCATTTGCTACTCTGAAACTAGGCTGTTCATTGCAACTATTATTATGGCAGTAAAGTCCAAAGTGACTGCGACTGTGTAATTGTTTTCATATTTTGTTGAAATATAATACTGTCACATAGAGAAGCAAACTCTGCACATGCACTAAAAAAATATTGAAGGCTTAAGATTTAGACTTCTCTTTTGGAAAAAAATGTATCAGAAAAATGGAGATGTTTGAGAACTTGGAAGAAGAACAATCCTTCTGAAATGGACTGCAATGGCACTTACTACCTTATCTGCTTTCACAGTGCATTTTCAAATAACCTTGTAGATGCTTATATTAGGGATTTTTGCATATATGCAAAAATGAGGCAACTTCTTATATCATTATGGTATGTGCTGATTCAAACCTTTAGAACTCATCTAAAAACATGGTAATGTTACCCCTCCAATGCATGAGATGAAAAACAAATCAGGTATTAACTTAGCCTGTCATCACCATTTATTCTGTATTTATGTAGGAACTAACATGACAGGGCTCACCACATGTGGGACCATGAATTGGCATTTCAGAACAAAAATAATAAACCATAACAGCTTTAAAGTATGCTGATGCAAGCCAGTAAGGAATAGTTCATTTGTATGCTAAGCAATACTTCCAAAATAGGTACATTTAGATCATGTGGAAGTTTAAAAAATCAGACAACAGAAGTCAATAGGACAGGAGAGGAACTTCTGTGCTCTCCAAGTTGTATTTTCATCAATTGTATACATCTTAATAAAATAATTAGCATCTAAGTTAGCTTCCCCAGAAAGACCATTTGCCTGTATCATGGAAAGCATCACAGCTACAATGTTATTACCACCTTGAATACATATGGTGATAAAATTTCAAGGAACTTGGTTGTTCCCCCTTTTTTCCCGAAGTTTTGCTTTACATTATCAAACCAAAGAGGTAGACTCATTCTTATGCTAAATTGCAGTACATCTGCTCTCCCTGGTAAGAAGTTAGGGTATTGCCTTCTGTCTGAAGGACTATCCTTCCTATAATTGCTCTGAGTCCGAACTCCAGTTTCTCGAGTGCCTCAGTCTCTGCACAACTCTTGAAACCATGAAAGAGGTGATTCCTGGATAATACTCAAGTATCTGATGCTGTAAGCCCAGAGGCAGTGAAGATTCATGCCTGTCCACAATGTCTGCATCCTCCCCTGGGTCAGCTGTGCTACTTCAGTCAGTCATAATGCCATTATTTTGGCAGATTTCTCAGTTATTTCCTTCCCCTGCTGCCACTTGCAACTTCTGTGAATTTCCCTCAGCGACAAAGAAGGCTACAAGAGCACAAATTTGAGTGGAGAGTAATATAATTGTATTGTCATCTCCTAGATGTGTGCTCTGAGCACAGGACTTTTCAGCTCTTTTACTTTTTTACCTGCTCCATCTGCAGACCTCAATTCTCAGAGGACACATTTTCTAATCAGAACAGGGCATAGATGGTGTCATATCCCACATTCTTTTGTGCCACTCATGGCATACCAGAAATTTATAGCATTTCTTTGTGGAAACTAGTAGATATGAGCCAATTCCAGGCACAAGCATGTCCTGGCCTCATGGAAAAAATACTTGTATAAATCTGAAAAGAAAAAGGCAGGAAATGTCTTTCATTACAGATAAATAGTTAAAGGCATTTGAAGTGTCAAATTTTACTTAAAATGTTTAAGTAATCATTAAGATAATCACTTTCTTACTTACTGCCATATAGTTCAGTATCCAGGATGGCAAGAAAATCAAGCAAACAAACTTGGATGTTCTATGAGTACCAAAACTGCTTATGTTGGTTCCTTGGGCCTAAGTTATGTTCATCAGCAGAAGATTTTTTTATGTTTTGGGTACTCATGGCTTTTGAACAGATTTTCTTGAGTCTAATACATGGAAGGTTCATACTGCAATCTTCTCCTCAGTGAAAGGGAGAAAAATATCCAAAACTATTAGGAGCAGGAAAGCATCTAATAAGTACACAATTAATCTCTAAAATAACAACTTTTCTTTTTTTTTTCAGTTAGGTTGAAATTAGTCCATTCTATCGAGACAGGGCAGAATGAAAAAACAGATAAAGAAAATAAAGAAAGAAAATAAATAAAGAAAATAAAAAAAACAGATAAGAAAATTCACATAAACATATGGATTGCTCATGTAAGCTTTATTTCCTTAGGAAGTCAGGATAAAACATTTCAGTGATTAATATATAAACAGCAATTGCTCACATCCTGCAGATTTTCAGGAAATAACTGAAATCTGCAAGCAAATTTAACTGAGTCTGTAGCAGATAAAATTAACTAAAAGATGGAGATATAATTGCTTGAGTCTGTACACAAAGTCAAGCTGAAAGATAAATGGCAGTTCCATTTTCCTGTTGACTGTTAAAGCAAATTAATTATCTGGGGTCATGGATTTTCTTCCAGAAACAGGAATGTGAATCTCAGAATGCAAGAGTTTGTAATCAGCAGAAAAGGAAACTGATTTCTCAAGAGAGATTACCATCCAGGCACAATATTTCTGGGCCAAATTTTCCCTTTTGAGGGACTGTTTCACAGAAGTGTGAAGTTCCTGCATAGTGCTGCACTAGACCAGAGTAACATTATGTACTTAAAACTCTGACACAGCTTTTTCCTAGCTCCAGCTTTGGATGGAGTTTCCCATTACATAAAGTTGATTGCTCAGAAAAAATACAATCATGCTGTAATCCTTACATCGTGCTCAGTCTCAAGACAATTCAGTTATTTAAGTAATGTCCTCCAACAGCCATGGTGTGCAGTGCAGCAGGAATGATAGTTATTTCCTGCAGAGGGAGACTGAAGCTGTGGGTGATGCCCCTGCAGCAGCAGAAAGGGTGGATCTGGGAGATGGTGGAGTCTATGGCAGCTGGGAGGGACAGCTGGACTGCAAAACTGGGTGGACAGGAAAGAATGGAAAAAAAACAGCTGCAACAGCAGAAAAATAGCAGGCAACAAACAGGATGTGAGGAGGAATTACAATAAAACAGCTGAAAGCATGTGAGGAGACCAGCAGGCCTGACAGTGCCAATGGCAGCCAGAAGCGCTGGGAATGCCGTGATCCACAGCACATGCTGGCAGCAGCGCACCGTGGTGAATGGATTCTGGCCTGCCACGCAGGACTGCTGGAGTGCAGAGCAGCAGGTGCCAAAGAACAGCAAACTGCTCCTTTCTGGTAGTTTAAGAGCTACCCAGGCTTGCAGTTTTATGTAGGCTCTGGTGGATGCCACTTAGCTGTCACTCTGTGAGCTCTGTGAGAGCCCTGACAAACACACAGATGCACATCTGCACCCTCTGTGTGCCACAGGCAGGGAGGCTCCCTTGTGACAAACCAAAGCACAGGAACCTAGCAGCAGCAGCTGAGACCTGGAATAACAATCTAGGGATGCGCTAGGTAGGTCTTTCCTGATTTTTTCAAATGGTATCATTAGAAATGTGTCCTTCTGGAAAACAAAGAAACAAAACATAAGGACTGTAAGTCCAGAAAGACTGTATTAGACAAGAGTTAAAAATCAGAGTACTGAAGTAAATAAAAAACTGTGACAGTCCTGAATGGGTACAGAAAGCTCCAGCAATCATACAACTCAGATAATAGAATGGATTTGGAAGGAAGAAGGAAAGGGTGGCATCAACAGATAGCAGCTGCAACACAAAGATGGAAATGATGGGTGTTAGATGTGTCAAACAGCTCTACACATGGGAATAGACAGAAGCAATTAGAATAGAAAAGGGCATTATAGAGATATGGAATGTGTAAATGCAGGAGAGGGAGATTTGAAAACCTTAACCCCCATCTGAGAAGCACACATCAGAACATAAATTTATGTTTCAGCTTTTTTTTTCCTGTCAGTTGAAAACTAATGAAACCTAGGCAAGCAATTAGCTTTAGGTAGATCACAGGGCATCTGTAATATTCCTTTGTGCCATCACTCCGTCACAGTGATGAAACATGATTTATGTGAAACATTTGCTGGAGAAAAGCCATCAACATTAATAACATTATATAAACAGGAGAAAACAGCAACTCCTGTGGCGTCCCTTCACTTCCTGTGCTAAGCAGCTCTGTAGTTGCAAAGGAGTTTTTTGAGACACGTTGATTGTAATTCACAAATTGAATGTTTTACCTTGAGTTCACAGCTGGTGTTTAGTTCTTTTTCACTGTATTTGCATTCCAATAAACAGTCATTAATCTCTGTTTCCTTATCGGGAGCTGTTCTAATTAGGTTGTTCTAAAAGTTGAGCTAATCAATAGAGTTAATTCTTTGCATTTATAAGCAACAGGAAGTTTTCTAATGTAAAAACAGTTTCTTTTTTATGGCCTCTTGGCTTATCACTTCTTAAACGTCGGCTTAAACTCAGTTTGGTATGCCATTGGTATGTCATGATAAACAGCACTTACACAAGCAATCCTACTGAAGTTGGTGTGGCCAGTCATTTGACTATATAACATGAATTAATATGGACAGAAATGAAAAATATGAGCTGCTTCATTTGTCTGAAAAATACTAAAGAAGACTCCAGGTAGATAAATAAATTCCTGTTTTCTTTTCAATAGATAGTGAACGCATTGAATTGTATTTTCCTTTGTAGTTTACCTCACAACCCCCTGCCATCCCTAACTGTAACTACAGTGAACAGTTTTCTGAGCATGTCTCTATTTCTATAAGAAACTCTCACATTACAATAAATCACTACACATTAACAGGGGCAACTCACACCTTGCAGGCAGCAGCCAGCCCCACTAGCACTTGGTCATTCTGCTGGCATAGCCTGGTTTCATTTTCCTGTTTCACCAGCAGACACAGGGCACACGCCATTAGTGATGGCACGGCTGAGACACAGCCCCAAGAGCTGTGTTCCTTGGTCTCCTTGGTCTGGGCACCACAATGCACATAAAGTACCTGGGCACAGCAGGCCTCATTGAGATTTTGGCTAGCTATACCCAAGCTTGTAAAGATGAGAAGTCACAATGTCCCAATGTCTGTGCTATCTTGGGATTTTGGTCATGAGGCAAATGGTAGGGACTTACTCTGTGACCATACTTCAATTGTGGTTCTAATAGTGGTGTCTTGCTTATAGTATTGTTCTTATTTGTTGCTCCCAAACATAGAACATAGAAAATTATTCTTTTTCTTTAAAAATCATTAAAGCTGCAACTAAGCATAAAAGAAAGTGATGCCACCAATTCAGATTTCCCCTAAATTCACCTAGCTTTTCTCCTAATGAATATAGGATATCATTACTTTGCTGTGCTTTTGTATGGATTAAGTTCTCTTGCTGCATCAAATCCTTTCACTTCAGTAAGTGCAGGCATTCACCTTCCCACAAAGGGTCAATCTTGTGTTTTACATACCAAACTGGGCCAAGTAATTTCCCACACAAAACTCTAAAAATACTGTTATGCCCACACTAATCAGAAGTTCTACAGGAAAGACATCTGTACAAGCAATAATATAAGAGATTATTTCCACTAAGGCTAACTGTGCTTATGACCATCTAAAATCTGTTCTCATTTCTATGTATGAGAGTAGTTGATATTTCTGGCTTGGCAGTGCAGACTACATGGCTGATGATGGAGTGAGTATGGGAAGTGACCACATTGATGCAGCATTTTTTTTCATGAAGTTGAAGTTATTGAGAGTTTATTGTTAAACCTTCTTCATTCTCCATCTTCAATGGCAAAGGAATTAAAACCCCTCAACTTGCTTGCTCTACCACGTGTATCCAACACATTATTTACAAAATGTATGCTTCACTTCCCAAAATTCAGTCATCTTTAAGTAACTACTCACCATACATGAACTTCAGACATGAGAGAAGTACCACTTTCCATTGGTCTTATCCCTCAAAAACATCCCATGCAAGTTTTACTAATACTTGGCTTAAGCATACGTTTCCTTTTTGCTTGGATACACCTGGCACAGCTAAAGACATAGAAACAAAAAGCACGGTGGAAAGCAAACCTGATCTGCTACCATAATTCTTACGCTCCTATACTTACACCTGGCATCATGCAAGCCCCAGCATCTTCTTTCCCTGGGCAAAAAACACTGGATAAATGCATCAGTCCATGCTTAAAGCAGTAAATAACTATAATAGAAGAGTGATGAAAAAGACTATTTGGGGGAATTAAACAGTGTGAAAAAACCCAGTCCCAAACACGTGAAAGTGAATTACCGCAAGGAGTATTGTAATTGGATGGCAGTCAGTGCTGTCAGCCAATTTTGGTTACACTCTGAGCAGCAATCCCAAAGCCCACGTTCGTTTTTCCTCTCCTAAGGCTGTCCGTGCCTGTGACCTGCGCTGAACGGAGCAGCTTTTTTATCTTGTGCCGTGAGAGATCACGGACTGAAGCAAATTCATTAGCTTTGCCGTTTCTTACGCTTTTAATGAACTACTGCCGGCTGCGAACATTTAAAACAACAAGGCGCCAACAAAAGCCTCGAGACTGGTCAAGAAGCTGCAAGTTTTCCCTCGCCGTTCGCCTGACTTGAGGCTCTGCGGTCGCGCCGGGGACGCTCCGGAGGGCCCAAAGCTGCTCTGGGACAAGAGTGTGCGGGCCCCGTTGAGGCGGGAATGCCCCCAGCACCGCGGGAACGGCCCCGAACAGCGAGAACGCTCCAGGATCGCGGGAATGGCTCCGGACCGTGAACCGGCCGGAACGATAACGCAGGGCAGGACGCGCAACCTCCCACAGCTCGCCCAGCACAGACTACGCTTCCCGTGAGGCCTCGCGGCAGAGCGCGGGCCGCGGTGTGCGTCAGCGGCGCGAGCAGCCAATCGCGGCGGGGCCGCGGCGAGCGCCGTCCGCCGCCAATGTTGTTTTCGCTGAGTCGAGGTGCTGGTGTTGTTGGCGGCGGCGCCATATTGGAAGGGACGCGCGCCCGCTCTCGAGCAGCCCCTGGGCGCGGGCCCGGCCGCCGCCATGCTGTACCTGGAGGACTATCTGGAGAGTGAGTGTGTGCGCGGCGGGGGCGCCGGGCGGCCGGGCACGGCCGGTGCGGGGGAGCCGGGGGAAGCCGCGGCGAGGAGGCGGCGCTCCCCCTCCCCCACGGCAGCGAGTGACTGACTGGCTCCCTCCTCCCTCCCCCCTCTCTCCCGCTCCCCCGTGTCCCCGCAGTGATCGAGCAGCTTCCCATGGATCTGCGCGACAGGTTCACCGAGATGCGCGAGATGGACCTGCAGGTGCAGAGTACGTGAGTCCCGCCCCCTCCGCCTCCGCCCGCCCCTTGCGCGCCCGCCCCGCTCCGCCCCGCGGGCACCGGCCCCACCGCCGCTCCCCCGCCGCGGGGCGGCACGGCCGGGGAGGCCGAGCCGGCGAGGAAGGAAGGAGGCGAAGCGGCGCCGCTCCGGCCCGCGGCAGCAGTTCCGCCCGCTCTCCCGCGCTGTCCCGGGGCGGTCGCACTCCCTCCCAGCCGTGCCGCGGCTCTCCGGCAGCGCCGCTCTGCCCGGGGGCGTCTCGTCGTCTCCCGCGGGCGGAGGGAGCCGAGCCGAGCGCTGAGGCGAGGGGCGGGGCGGGGCGCACGCCCCTGGCGCTGTCGCGGCAGCCCCCGGCCCGCCCCGCGCCCCCGCCCGCCCGAACGGGGCTGCCTGCCCGCGCTTGTGCTGCTCCCAAAGGCATCTTCCGTGGCACGTCCCAAACTCTTTAGATTTTTGATCCCTAAGAGCAGTGATGGTGGCTTGGAACATGAGTTATGTCCCACTCCTTCCAGTAGGCAGCGGCATGCTCTCCCTGAAACTTTCCAGCCAGCTCCCTTATAGTAACATCGGAAGGTGCCATTTGCTCGGCCCTTTATGCCCTAGCTGACATGCAAACAAATATACTTTATACTTTCGGTTTTATACAAATTATATTTTATACAAATGCCTACTTTTGTATAAATATGTATTTTATACAAAATATAAATACACTTCCAAGTTTCTTTGTAGATCACTATCTCTGCTTACATCCTAATGTAATGCACTGCCTTAGGCTGTTTTCAGGCTGCATTGCCATTTCATCTTTTCTAATGCAATCACATCTGGGACTTAGGTGTCCTGTAACACTGGGTAGCTGTTGCAGTCATTTAACACACAATTAATATGGTTATCTATAACTGTGATCCAAAAGTATTCATTAGTGAAACTGCTACTGCACAAAAGATGAGAGCAACTGCTACTGCACAAAAGATGAGAGCAATCATCAATATGGAAGGGCCAGGTTATTGTAAAGGGGAAGGAGAGAAAGAACAGAGAGTGAAATGACAAGGAAACACTGTATAGGAATACAGAATGCAGCACTAAGTGGGAACAGTTCTATAATACTGTAATGTGCTTTCCATTGGATATTTACTTCAGTGGACACAGCAGGTCTGTTTAACAGGCCTTATTGACACATGTAGAACTGTCTATAGGATTTTTTTGGTATATTATCACCTAAATGTTCTCTTGAGTTCAGTGCTTAAAAGTTGTGGGAGCTGTCATGGCTCCTTCTGGGACATAGCAGCTCTGAAGTCATTATCACCAGGCAGTATCATGAGGGGAAGTGAGCCCTGACTTGGATAGTTTGGAATAAGTTCACAGATTTTACTTCTGTTCCATAAGAAGACAAAGAAAATAGTAGTGATTTTTTTTTAGGTCTGTTTGAGAACTTGAGGCAGCTAGCAGCACCAAGACAGCAGATTGTAATTTCCTCTGCTTTAACTGAAAATGACAAATAGCATTCCATGTTGTATTACTGGAAGTAGTAAATGACAATGAATATTGCATACTAGGACCAACCTTAGGTGTTGACAAAAATTTTCTCAGACCTTGGTACTTCAGTGATTCTTGTGCAGTGATTGGCAGAGTATCCAGACATTTATGAAACTTCTAGACTAGCACCTCTTCAGCATCGCTTGCCCAGCTGCATGATGAACAATATATGCAAACCTGGAGGTTGTTTGGTGTCTCAGGAAGTACTTGAAAGCAGTACTTTGATGAGTGATGCTGTCCCAGAAATCTACATGATTTGTAATTCAGAGATATCTCTGCTACTCCGCTTTAGTGTCATGGTTGACTTTGTATTCTGGCCTGTTTGGACCACACTGACTCCTAATGAGGCAGCTCCTGCTGTTTGTAGTTGGAAGAAACAATAAACTGGGTCTGTCTCCTGTATATTCTGATAAGATTGTTGTGGAAAAAGCAAAGATCGTCTGAATTGGGCTTGACTCTTGAGCTTTAACTGAGCTCCACATGAAGCATAAAATTCATTTCTCTGTTTTAAGTTAAAATCATGGGTTATCAGGATTTCATGGTAAAATATCAGTATCTGGAAAAAGGATTCTGTTCTCATAGAAGTTTTGGCAACTCTCTTGGGAAATTTGATCTAAGAAAAGAGTATCTCAGAATATATTATCACAAGAAAAAATGGATGAAGTTGGTGTAGCAGAGAGAACTTTCCATCTGATTTGGTAGATCAGACCTGAACTTGCCTTTGCCTTTTCTGCTCTTTCAGGAGAAACCAAGTTTCTGTGGAAATTTTCCCCTAGGTGGGTTCACACAGACTGATAACATGCCCTCAATTAAAAGTGAAGAGGGAAGATACTTTTTAAATATTTTCTTCTTTATGGGGCCACTGGAATAACACTTAAAGTGTTTGTGGAGGTAGAGGATAGGAGATAGAATATTTTGTCTGTTGGCTTTTTGGACCAAGTTAGAGCCATTTGCTCAAAGATTTTAGAAGGCTCCATATAAAGTGTGTGCTTGCTTGCCTCTCAGGCTTCTTAATGTTCTCTGCATGGTGCAAGTGGAAAATGTTCATGGTTCAGGTTCTCCAGCTTTAGCCTGTTGTACTCCAGAGCTGTTTGACTACTTTGTCTGGGTCTAAATAAAGTTGATGTGAACTTATGTCCCAGCTGTTATGGCTTGGGATTAATAGTGCTCTGTCCAGTCAGTTGTTAGATTCCTGTTGGTTTTGTTCCTGAATGTTCCCAGTATAAAGACAATTGATTAATATTTTTGATCATTGAGTATGAATGATTTTTGTATATTTATACAAACAGTTCTAGCTGTGAATTTTCACAGAGTTGGGAAGACCCTTGGCCTCTTGGATTTTCAGAGTAAATCATACTTAGGCTTTCATGAGCTTCTTGAACTAATAATTAATTATAATAATAATTATAATAATTAATAATTAATTAATAAATAATTAATTAATTTGCATTTTGTTTTGGCAAGATGTGATCCAGTTGTAATGGTAGTTTCTGGAAAGTTTCTTAGGTGTTTTGCACCCAGAGCCTGAAGTTTGTAGGTGATTCGTGCATTGTCACATTTAATTTAAAACTGATAGCTGGGCAAAATGTCACTGAGAATGCTGGGAAAAAAAACTTAACTACTGTCATCTATCCTGGCACTAGCAAGGCTGTCCAGGCACATTTGACTGAGGCAGCTGCATGTTTTTGGAAATGTGCAAGCTGTTGGGTGCACAAGTGTCCAGCTGTTGCAATAGTAAATTCAGTGGGAGAAGGGTGGAGGGGAAAGGGAAGGGAATCCCTGTTCATGTCTCAATAAACAATGAAAAATGAATAGCTTGTGATTGACATTTTCCTTTCCAGAGATAGTTAATGTTAGAAAATGGGTGGTTTTATTTTTCCCCCCCTTATGATATTTCTCAACTTCATGAAAGTGAGAATCCTCTCCAAATAATAGTTCATCAGTGCATTTACTCCTCTGGGGGGTGGAGGGAATAATTTGTGAGTGCTTTCAATTTGCCCTGCCACTTCCTAGCAAACAGTGGAGAGGCCCTGCACTTAAAGGCAGGGCTTGCTCTTCAGTTGGTCTACCTTTTTGAGACACTAATTTTTTTCAATTATTTGGTTTTGTATTTGACTGTTTCTCTTAGGAGAACATTTTGTTTCCTGCTCAGTTTGTAACTGGCTAGAATGTTCCAAAGTCAGCAGTCTAGAGCCCTGGGTGAGGAGTTTGGGTCGTGCTTTAAGTCACTACCACTGCTCTTAGGGACAAAAAACCTTTAGAACTTGGAGTCCTGCCTGTCCCATACTGGAGAGCACAAGAACCTTGATGAGAATCCTACCAGAATGCAATTCTGCTTCTTGGAAATTAAGGTAAATATTTCCCTCCGCTGTGCACTGTTGCTTGGTTGTTTTGGTTTTTTCTTTTTTTTCTTCTCTAATAGTTTGCACCTCAGTCCTGTCAAGTTTGTTTGAGAAAAAATTTCCCCTTATTTTCTAATGTTTATGTACATGAGAAAATAACATTTGTTTCAATCTTTCCCTATGCTACAGATGCAATGGATCAGCTTGAGCAGAGGGTAAATGAATTTTTTATGAATGCAAAGAAAAACAAACCTGAATGGAGAGAAGAACAAATGACATCAATCAAAAAAGTAAGGATATCATAAGAGTGGGTCAGATTTTTCTTTTGCAAACTAAGACAACCTTAGGAAAAAATAGTTTATGATTGATGGGAGATTTAAGTGTTGAGAACTGTGCCTTCCCTTGGACTTTCATAGAGGTGGATGGAACTACCATGGAGGAGGAAAGTGAGTGGAAGGATTCTTTGATCAAGAATTTCTCTGAAGTTTTACAGAGCACTTGCTAACATTTAAAAAAAATGTAATTGAAATGGTGAGGAAGCCTGAGCTCCCAAGTTTGGAGCTCAGATTTTCTTGGTTTTGTTTGTGTGACGTGAAGTTGCCCAAGTTAATGTGCTTTCTTTTAGAGGATATTTTTCAAGCTTAGATTCAACATTTCCTGTGATTTTCTGCCAATGTCCTTCTACACATTATACATATGGTCTGTTTAGCTTGAGAGAGGGAGGAGTAAGAACATGAATATGAATGTGTTCTGTTTTGTCCTTCAATACTTGAGCATTGGTGATGGTATTTTTAGCAACGTAGCCCATCATTTTGTCAGGAGAAACCCCTTTGTAATCTCCTACAGTGGCTATTTCAGCCCCTAATTTGGGTAAAGGTTGTTCTTTAATTAATGCAAATAGGTTTTTAAAATCTGAAGAGAAAAAAGGTCAGAGCTCTGACTCCACTGGAATAAATGAAAAATTGTTGTTGACTTTCGTTGAATCAAAACTTCAGTAGTTTTCACAGAAGTTACTATTCAGTGGAAGTTGAGAATTAAAAGGCAGTAAAATCTGTTCAACTCTAAAGTACAAGCATTTGAAAACATACTTTTTTTAAACTTTTGTCTGAATTCTCATAGGTAGAGGAGACTTCTAGATTGTTTTAGTCAAATTATTTAGAATGCACTCATGAGTTAGAGAAACTTATTTTAAAGCAATTTAAATTATATACAATATTATTTCTGTTTAACTAGAATGCTGGAAAGGCTTCCCCACAGAGTACTTCAGCATCATTTTGAAGAGCAGTAGGATTTGTGGTGGTCCTGAAATAAAAGACATGCTCTTATTTTAAGTTCATAACATGATGCTGAGTAATATAAAATAAATCCAAGATTGTTTAATTTCTTGTAGCATTTCTTGCAGTAGGAAGTGTCTCCTTCTTGTAATGTGGCTTTTTTTAACACAGGGAAAATAATTTGATTTATATATCTCATTTAAAATGCAGATGATTGTTGTTTACAGAAAAATTTCAGTCTTTCTGAAAACTGACTTAAATTTGTCCTTTTGATTTACATTTTATGCTTCATAACAGCAGCTTAAACTTACTGAAATTAATTCTGTTACATTAATTTTTTTTTTTAATTCTCTTCATAACAGGATTATTATAAAGCTTTGGAAGATGCAGATGAAAAAGTGCAACTGGCTAATCAAATATATGATCTGGTAAGTGGACACAAGAGTTGTGGCGAATTACCTAAATTTATGCCCTGGGAAGTTCTAAGCATTTTGATAAGCACTGCAGTCATGCTGCAGTGTGCTGTACTTTTATGTTGTCTGCATACAGATGTTTTGCTGATGAAAGAAACATTTTATATTTTATTGACTTTTAAGAGTTTTGGATAGTAAGTGTCACTTAAATATAAATCAGAGAAATAGTATTAGAAATCCTAAGATTTTAATGCATGGTTTCAGCCTGTTTAGGAGACTGGTTGAGAGAATCCTTTGTCATACAGTGTTGAGGAGTCCAGGAAGGCTGGGCATTCTTCAAGAAGGAAATCTTAAATGTATAGGAGCAGCCCATCCCCATGTGCCAAAAGAGAAGCCAGAAGGGAAGAAGACCAGCCCGGCTAAATACAGAGCTTTGGCTTCAATTTGGGGGAAAAAAGAGAGTGTATCACCTTGGGAAGAATGGGCAGGCAACTTGAGAAGACTGCAAGAATTTTATGAGGTTGTGTGGGGAGATATATTAGAAGGGCCAAAGCCCAAGTTTATCTGGTTACTGTTGTGAAAGACAAAAAACATTTAAAAAAATATATCAGCAATAAAAGAAGGGCTGTGGAAAAATCTCCATCCTTTACTGGATACAGAGATAAACATAGTGATGGAGGATGAAGAAAAGGCAGAGGTACTTAATGCCTTCATTGCTGCACAATATTTAACAGCAAGCCCAGTTGTTCTCAGAATACCCAGCCCCCAGAGCTGGAGCAAGTGGGTGGGGGGCAGAATGAAGTCCCCATAACTCAAGGGAGTCAACAACCTGCTGTGCCACTGAGACACACACGAGTCTGGGGCTGTGATGGGATCCTCCCCACTGAGGGAGATAGTGGAAAAGGTCACTGAGCCACTCTTGGGTGTTTCCCAGAGGTCCCAATTGACTGGAAATGAGCAATGTAATGCCCATGTACAAGAAGGGTTAGAAAGAGCATCTAGGGAAGTAAGGGCCTGTCAGCCTGACCGTGCTGGGGAGGGTCATGGAGCAGATCATCCTGAGTGTCATGACACAGCACCAACGGGACAGCCAGGGAATCGAGCCCAGGCAGAGCGGGTGAAGGAGAGGCAGGTCTTGCTTGGCTGACCTGATCTTCAGTGATGAAATGACCTGCTTAGTACATGAGGGAAAGGCTATGGATGTTGTCTACCTGGACTTCAGTAAAGCCTTGGACACTGTTTCCTACAGAACTCTCCTGGAGAAATTGGCTGCTAACACCTTGGGCATTTTTTCATTGGGTGAAAAATGGGATGGATGGCCAGACCCAGAGAGGGATGGCATGTGATTAAGGTTTATTTATTTTACATTTCTCAAGAGAACAGAACCTGCAAGTCAGACTACACTCAAATATTGGAGACATAAAACAACTGCTTTAGTTCCACTACAACTAGCCAAAAGTTTGTTCTAGAAGTTGGAACTGCCTCTTCTCTTTTGCTCAGCTGATAACTGGAAAAACCTCCCAGTTTTTATAAAGATGGGTAAATTTTGCTGTGTGATTACAGATGTAGAAAGCATTTGGAATGTAGTCTTTCTTTTCACGATAGTGAGTTGAGATTTTTTTTTTAATTAATTTTCAATACCCAACAGCACATCATAGTTTGCTGAAATGCACAGGAGTCTCCACTTTCATTTGAGACTCAATACACCAAATTTATTGGTACTTATAGTGGCACAAAAATTGCACACAGGTTTCAGTTCAGAACTTGCAATTTCCCCAAAGCAGCCCAATTTCTACTAAAGTCCATGTCATTTACTGTTCTTTCTCTTCCTTATTAAGTTTTCATAACTAGAGCACCTCCAAGTTTTCCTCATCTTTATTTCTGAAAAGAAGTGTCTTGGAGCTTTCCCTGTGCTATTTTGGTGTTAACAACAGTGTCTCTTCTGAGGGAGATAAATGGAGGTGACCAAGAAGATCCCTTTTGTGCATTATTTTGCTTAGTGCTGCATGGTACAAAACTGCTGGAAGGGAAATACTTAGCAGGCCTGAGATGAAGGATGTAGATATTCATGTTCCAGAACTGGATGCTATTTATTTCTGCTTTATCTAACAAACAGGTAGACCGTCACTTGAGAAAATTGGACCAGGAACTTGCTAAATTTAAAATGGAACTTGAAGCAGATAATGCTGGAATTACAGAAATATTAGAGAGACGTAAGTATGCATGTTTTTCTTTAAGAACTTGACAGACTTTCTGTCAATTTCCAGAATTAAACTATCATACACTTGTTAGTGGCTGCCAGTATTTTCACCCACGTTTTAACCCACTTTGAAATTTTAGTTTAACCCACTCTCAGATTTTAGTTTCAACCTCGATTTATACCAGTAAAATCAAAATACATTTGAGTAAGTAGAATAATTTCACACAACTGTTGTCCTTGTGAATTGCTACAGTAAGATACATAATTCTTTATACCTGTTTTTAATGGTTGTAGGAAGGTACATAATTCTTTAAACCTGTTTTTAATGGTTGTAGGTATTGAGCCAAGTACTTTGGCCTAAGCATTCCACCTACCCAGTTGCAAGGGTAACATTTCTTCCTTGAAGTGATTGCCACCAAACTAAGGAGGTTCATTATTTTAGTTTCCCATGTACTTGGTGGTTTTCTATTTTAAAGGGGCAAGAATGGGTTGTTCTGTAATGGGCCAGTGAAGGAAAAACATTTTATGTAAGAAACCTGCATGTTAAATACAGCCATGCTGGTATTTGGAATGTGAATAAAAATGTAAAGTTACAGCTTTTTCCCCAGCTTGGTGTAGAAGAATCTACACCAAGCTGTCTTTTCTGTATGTATCAGCATTTAGACATCAAATTCAAATGTGATAAATTTCTGAGTTGATGTAACTGCTGTGATTATGGAGGCAGTGGCTGTCCTCATAGCCAAAGGTAGTGAAAATTTACTTAAGTCACTTGTGGATATTAGGAACAAGCATTCTTTCTTGGAACTTTTTGTGGCTGAGTTGTATAAGCTGGGAGTTTGGGGCTATTTTATTTGTAATTGCTATTACAAATAACAGGCACAATATAAGAAAACTCTAAATTAAATGCTGTTCATTAACTAGCAATTACAGAAAATGACTAGTTTACTTTAGTTTAAATCCCAGTTGGTTTTAGGATGCAGTGCTACCTTCTGTAGAACCACATGTTTGGAGAGGTTGCTAGACAGGATTTCAAGAAATCAAAATAGAGAAGCACTGTATTGCATGTTGCATCTTTAAGGTTTGTTCTGTTTGAGGGTTTTGTTTCCTTGTTTGTTTTTAAATAAAACTAAAAGTAGAAGACTTAACATTTTTAGCTTTCAGAGCAAGTAAATACATGAGGTTGAAGTCCCACCAGAGGGCAGCCTTTGGGCAAGTTCATTACGTGATTGAAGTTCTCTCAGCCAAAATAGCTCCTTATGCTTTGATCCTCTTCTAGAATAATTATATTAAACTTTTGTAATATTTATGTATTACTCATGTATTTCAGTGCTTTTTGAAAGCACTGGAAGAGGTAAAGAAATGCTGAGGATACAGATTTTGAAAAATGAATGTGAATTGCGTTCTTGTTTTGTCGTCTGTGTGAATGCAAGTTGGTAGGTATTGCAACTACTTAAAAATCTTTCTGTTAGAGTTTGGAGAACAAAATATTGTATATTGTTCCAAATTTATAGCCAAAGTCTCTCCTATGGTGTGATTAAGTAGCCTCATCTTAACCAGAAATATTATTCTTAGACGTATACTTGGATTTATGCCTGTCTGACCTTTTCCTTTGGGGGGGATGGGGAGGATGAGGGTGGGATTTGTTGTTGTTTTGTTGGTTTTGTGGGGTTTTTTGTTTTGTTTTTATTTGTATTGTTGCTCTGTGTATTTTGGATGTTAAGAAAATCTGGATGATCTGCAGCCATTTCTTTTGAATGTTAAAATCTTCTTTAAAGATGAAACTGCTATTTTCTTGAGTTTTGACTGAATGTGACAAGGTAGACTCAATGGAACAAGATGCCTTGTTTATACAGTTTACATTGTTCAGTCTTCAGTTTATACTGGTATAGATGGTCTGTACTTTTGGTGCAGCCATTCTGCAATTCATTTGACTAAGTGGCTTGGTGAGGGCAATGTTCTTGTTTCTTCTTATTTGCCTTGATTTTAAGTTCTTGATTTCAACAAGCAGTCATCAATTTTTATTTGAGAACTAATCTCACTGGTTTGTGGCTGTACTGTAGAAATGGTTTCAACGCCAGCAAAAATTCTTCTGATTAAAATAAATATAACTGCATTTTGATTTGGTTAATATTTTAAAAATCCCTTTAGTATGTAAAAGTTAAACCATTGCCAACTCTCAATTTTTGCGTCCTTCTTACCTCCCTCTTAGGGTCTCTGGAGCTGGATACACCAGCACAGCCTGTGAATAACCATCACTCCCATTCTCACACTCCAGTAGAGAGTAAGTATTTGAAACTTAAAAACATGGCCACTGTTTATGTTTCCTTTGGGGTTTTTTTTTTGTTGAGAAGTATGAGGAAAAAGATGGTTTAGAACGTTTTTCCCCTCCATCATTGCAAGGAGAAAACAAAGCATAATAAACACTAATCATATCTGTTAAGAAGTGCAAGAATAAAATAGGTTTTGCTGGTGGGAATTGGTTGAAAGTGCTAGCATAATTTGACTTTAAAGCTGAATAGATTTTAAATTTCTTTTAATTTATTTCATTTAGAAAGGAAACACAATCCATCTCACCATAGTACAACAGATCATGTTCCTGAAAAGAAGTTTAAATCTGAAGCTCTTCTATCTACCCTGACATCAGATGCTTCTAAAGAAAACACACCAGGTAATCCTAATTGTCTTTCATTTCATTGCTTTTTAGTCAGAAGAGAAACTTAATTATATTTGTGAGTTAGTCTTCTGAAATCACAGAATCATGGAATAGGTAAGGTTGAAAGGGACCCCAGTGGGTCATCTGGTGCAGCCTCCCTGCTCCAGCAGGGCCATCCCAGAGCACATGGCACCGGGTTGTGTCCAGACAGTTGTTGAATATCTCCAGTGAGGGAGACTCCATAGACTCTCTGGAGGCTGTTCCTATGCAACCTGTCCTGTGTGTAGCCACCTGCACAGTACAGAAGTTCTTCCTTATATTCAGGTGGAGCTTCCTGTGCAATCAGGTCCTGTTGCCTCTTGTCCCATTGCTTGGGAGCCCTGGCTCCATCCCCTTGACCTTCTCCCTTGAGATGCTCACAGCCAGAGATGGGGTCCCCTCTCAGTCATCTCTTCTCGAGGCTGAACAGGCCCAGCTCCCTCCCTCAGCCTTTCCTCATAAGGGAGGTGCTCCAGTACCTTAATCACCTTTTCTTCACTCCACTGGACCCACTGCAGGAGCTCCATGTCTCTTGCACTGAGCAGCCCAGAACAGGACACAGCACTCCAGATGCAGCTTTGCTAGGGCTGAGTGAGGGGCAGGATCACCTCCCTCAACCTTCTGGCCATGCTTTTCCTAATGCTCCCCAGGACACCATTGGCCTTCTTAGCCCCCAGAGAACACTGCTGGCTCAGGGACAGTTTGTTGTTCACCAGAACCATGAGGTCCTTCTCCACAAGGTGGCTTTTCAGCAGGTCAGCCCACAGCCTCTGCTGTTGCATGGGGTTATTCCTCTCCAGGTGCACTGCACTTTCCTTTGTGGAATTTCTAGACCCTGTGCCATCAATAAAGACCTTCTGGGATCTGTCATTCAGCCAGTCCTCAATCAGAGACTGATACCCCTTTCCCTGGGATTTTCAGTAACTTGAAACATGAGAAATTACAGGCATTCTTAGTCATCTGTGTTTTCCATGAAGTGTGTCTGCTTTGTTGTCATTTAATAGCTGTATGATGGCTGTTTCTTTTTATTTACACTTTGAAGAAGATAATAGTACAGTTTCATTCAGCTAGTAGTACAAATATAAGAGATGAATGCATTATTTTTGGGAAGAAAATGCAGACAACAGTTTCCAAAGTAAGGGAAAAGAATTTTCACACCTTTTTTTAAGAGTTGGTCCGAAAATAAATTTTTTTCATGTGTTGTCTATGTCAAAAGAAAAGTCTTTTTGTATATAGTGACTAAAAAAACCTAAACCTTTCTGCCTAGTCTCAATATTAAGGTGTTTCATAGTTTCTTTTCTAAAAATAAAAGACTAAGGAGTTATATAGTAAATCAGATACCTCAGTCATGTTTTAAGTCAGTTTTAAGTCATTTCAGTCATGTCTATTTCAGTTTTCTTTTGAAGAAGCTTCACTTGAGGCTGCAAATAAAATGTAGTTATATTTGGGCAGCTGTCATTCTGCAGATGACCCTGGAAATTGTTTTGCATTAAAACTGATCTATAGTTTTTAGAATTAAGATTGTTCAAAGTTTTACTTCAGAAACAGTATAGGTGTGTAATCATTCTTACCTTCTTCTTGATGATTATAGTAGTGAGAATTGTTTCAATATAGGCATAGGTATGGCAGCTGTATCTGTTGTTTGATAGCTGAGCATCATAGTGAGAGCTCTCTTTCTAAAAGGACTCCTTGCACATGAGGACAGATAGGGAACAAACTTCTCTTTTTTTTCCCCCATCAACGAATACTGTCTGTGTCTAATTACTTTTAAAGCCTTTTTTCCATATGGTTAGACTGCTCTGATGCGTAAACGGAGTTCCTACTCTTTCACTGGCTATCATATAACTCTTCTTAAAATGCAAAGGAATTTAGTTTCATTTTAAATTTCATAAATGTGTTCTGTTCATCAAGGGTGTCGAAACAGTAATTCATCATCCTCTTCAAACAATGCATACAATACAAACTCTTCTCAACCATTGGCATCATATAACCTGGGCTCATTATCTTCAGGATCCGGGGCCGGTGCAATTACCATGGCAGCAGCTCAAGCAGTGCAAGCCACGGCACAGGTAATGTCAAACTATTCTTGTCATCATCCCATCTGCTTATGATTAAGAAAAAAGGCTAGTACTGGTTTTGTTTGTTGTTTTTTAATCTGAATTCCCATGATCGCTTTCAGCTGATGTGATTCAGTTCTTATATTAGAATTTTATTATTATGCGACAGTTTCATCCTGTTTAGCTGGCCTACAGGGACAGCTTGTTTTCTGACTTTTCCTGGAAGATGTTCTCACACATTTCACTGCTTTCTGCACATAATTTCATTAACAAGGTAACAAGTGAACCTGTGCATATCAGTAGCAGTTAGCAGCCTTATGTAGTAGCTTTACTGTGTAATCTGATACAACATCAGCATTCCTTTTAGATGAAGGAGGGAAGACGAACATCCAGTCTAAAAGCCAGCTATGAAGCCTTTAAGAACAATGATTTTCAGCTTGGAAGAGAATTTTCATTGTCCAGAGATTCAGCTGGATATTCATCATCAGCTCTGGCATCGACATTAACTCAGACGTTAAGTTCATCAACCACAGATTCACGAAGTGGCAGAAAAAGCAAGTAGGTTTTCTTACTTGTTGACTGTAATTATAAATTTGAAGGCAGATGAGCTTTTTTTTAAAAAGTTCATGGGCTGTAATAGAATACATTGTATTTAATATCTGTGGGAGGGAATCAGCAGAAGGTAGTTACTGCCTCTTGGCCATTTTTTGTGCAGGGCTGTGTTCTTTAGTTCTTCCACTTCTTTTTCTTTAAGCAAACTCTATTGATCTGCATTTTTATCTGAGATAGAATCAATTTTCTTCCCTCACTTTTGTGTGTTTTGGAGAGGATTGATTTAACAGCAATTGTTGGGAATTACTGTGCAATGGTTTGTAAATGGTTTTGAAATAACCTGGAGATGTCTGATGCCAAGTAAACATGACACTTTCTAATGACTGACCGTGTAGAACAAGGAATGAATTTCATTTCTGAATGAAGTTTTAAAATATTTTTAACAACACAACGTCACAACACGTTCAACAATCAGAACTTGTACTTGAAAGAATTTATCTCAAAATACCCATCCTTTTAAATTGTCTTGAGTTTTTTTTCTTCATTCAAATTTGTGTGTATTCACAACTCAGTTAATAATGCTGTTTGAGAAGCATTTTTCATCTATGAATATCTTGGGTGTCAGGTCTGACCTATAAGCAAAAGCAGAGAAATTTTATTCTGGCACCATTCCTATGGAGTGATTGCTGATGCTTGAGTGGAGATTAACAGAGAATCAGTCATCTTCAAAGCAGTTATCTATTGCACATGACATACAACATTATTTATATGTAAATTCCTGTTTTATTGGTAACAGTTTTTATAAGGACTTGACACCAAAGTTATTGATGGAAAACTTTGTGAAGAAGAGCATTTGTTAAAGCCACTAGACAGTTTAGATCTGTTGAATTCCATTGATTGGAGCAGCACAACCTGCACTTGTAAGCTGGTGTGACTTGCTTCCTTTTCCAAGAGCATACAGTGGGTGCATTCCAGTGCTTGCAGTGGTTGAATGAAATGTGATGGTGAATGATAGCTTTGGGATTTACATACTGCAGCAGTTCAGAGACAACAAAGTACTTGTTTAGTGATTCTTTAACTTGGCAGAAAATAAATCATCTATGCACTTTTTTTCCTTTTTTCTTTTTACTCTTCCTCAGAAGCAACAACAAATCCTCAAGTCAGCAGTCCTCATCATCATCTTCTTCTTCCTCTCTGTCATCATGTTCTTCTTCATCTGCGCTGGCACAAGAACTGTCTCAGCAAACAGCAGTAATACCAGAGTCTGATTCTAACAGCCAGGTTGATTGGACCTATGATCCAAATGAGCCACGTTACTGTATTTGCAATCAGGTAAGGATGGCCTCCAAACTGAAATACAACTACAGCTGCTGTTTTGATGTAGATGAACTTCCTTCTCTGAATGCTAATTTTGAAAAAACTGTATTTTTACTCTCGAACTTCTGATCTGTTTTTATTTACTTACTGGTGGTGTGAATAATGAACTGTTGAAGCTAAAAATAGTCAGTTTTTTAAGTGATGTGATATCCTTGGAGAGTTTTAAATCTTGTAATGGAGACTTCAGGAATAATTAAATGTAAAAAAATATTGAGAGGGTTTCCAGTGAATTTTGTTTTTTATCCAATCTGAAAAATGCAGATGTATCTCCTTTTGCATAAACAGTTTTGGAAAATCAATTCACTATGAACATGATGGTGTTTGGGTTGTGTAACAAAAGTAAAATGAAAATGTTATTACTGCTATTAATGGAAAAACTCTCAAAGGAAGAAATTTGAATGTTGGCCCTTTCAAAATGTGATTGCTAACAGGATTTTTTTCTTATTTTACTAGGTGTCCTATGGTGAAATGGTAGGCTGTGATAACCAAGATGTAAGTAACAAAGTTCTAAAGGCTCATGAGAGGCTTATGCATATAACTATTGCATGTAGGAGTTGCTTTTTTTTTAGAGTTTGTTTTTGAGTAGAGTTTTTTAGAGTTAAGTGCGTATGATTTGAACCATCTTCAGGAAACTTCTCAGGTCTCCACATGGCTTAGATTCTTTTAGAAACTTGCAGCCTTTGCTAGGTTCAAAAATGTGCTGCTTCAAAATATCCTTTATTTCTGTGAATTTTACAGCTATTTCACTACCAATAAGAGTTGTCCTTTTCAAATAAAAAAGTTTTCAAAGAACAGTTGAATATAATAATGTATTTACTGAGATAACTACATTTAAACAGAAGTGAGTGATAAGATTTCTTTGTCAAACTAAGTATTTCAAAGCACAATATACTTCTTTGGCTCTGTAATGTGAGTCCATATATGACTCCTAGAATTTTTACCATTTTTCTTAGTGTACTGAGTGTATGTTGCAGATCTTCCCCTCTCCTTGTTTTGTCCAGTGACTGGTGTGAAATGCAGAATCTACACTTTCTACTCGTGTTCCATTCTCATAGAATTGTATTTGTGATATGCATTTTGAAAAAAACCCCAATTCACAAACCCTCTCTTTTTATAGTGCCCAATTGAGTGGTTCCACTATGGATGTGTTGGACTGACAGAAGCACCAAAAGGGAAATGGTACTGTCCACAGTGTACAGCTGCAATGAAGAGAAGAGGCAGCAGACATAAATAAGTTTGTTCATCTGGAAAAAAATTGCATAATAAAGCTTTTATAAAGGACTTGGGAGGGGAGGGGCAACTCTCAGCACACTTCCTTGCAACCACTGAAGAGTAACATAGCAATCATAGAATGGTATGGTTGGAAGGGACCGTAAAGATCTTCTAGTTCCAGCCCCCAGTCATAAGATCTTGAACTATTGGTTTTGATAAGTCATGTTTTAATATTGTAGGTAAATTATTTATGCACCTTGATGTGCTACAGATACTATTCCAGTGAGCCTTGGATTGTTCCAGTGGCCAGCATATGCAGATATTTGTACTATCAAACCATTTTCTCTAAGCAGTGGGCATTCTACAAGTACTCAATCTTCCAAAAATTCCGATAAGTCAAGATTTTAAATGTATGTTTTATATACAACAGATATATTCTGCTGCATGTACTGTACTCAAGAGCTGTTACGTAACACTATGTATATTAATAGTGCAAAAAGTCAGTGCTTCTGAAAGGAAAAAGAGACAGTGGTTTTTAAAATGCCTTTATAGCTTTGGTTCTTTATGAAACTTAATTCAGCAGGCTGAAGAAAATGGTTCTTGTATACAGCGGGCTGTTGTCCTTTAGGGTACTTGAGTATGTAAAGACAAAAAATGCTGTAGAATACAACAAACTTGTGCCATTAGTCTTTCTATGTTTCTGCTCCAGAGAAGGCGGAGGCCATAAGAAGAAAAAAAGGTGTTAAAGTGACAATAAATTTTTATACCAAATGTGTTTATTTTTTTGTGCAAGTAATCCTTTAAATTTGAATTGTATTAGGTGTAAAATAAAAGAACCTCAACTCCTCAGATTAATGTTTCCTGTACATTTGTCAAAAAAAAAAGATTTCTGACTGAAATGGTTTCACAAATTTCCTTTCTATTCCTGGCTCTTTAATGCAGCAGCATTGAACAGAAAGATGAGGTTTATGCCTGTTTTTTCCTTCCTTCTTCTTTCCACTATTAAAAAATATGTTTTCCCTTTGAAATAAAGATTTTACTTCAGCCCTGTGTTAGGCTGAAAGACTGTGGCTGTCATGTGGGAGCTTTCCAGACCCATGAAGAGAAGAGAGGGAGAGAAGGAAGCAGTTCCATTGCATGACCGTGCAAATAGTGCCAAGGGAATAAAACCAGATAGGTCCATTAGGAATAAGAGTATGTGCAGAGAATGAAACCAGGCTTCTGTCACACCATGTTTTTTCAAAATGAAAGAAGTAGGCATTTAAAGTCCATGAACTCAGGAAAAGTAGATTTGAAAAAAGGGAAATGTTAGTATGAATGATAAATAGACTTTGGCAAAAGGATAGGATGGAAGTTCATGAAAATAAACAGCAAGAAGCAGTTAACTAAAGTTCCCGTGAAACTGGAAACTCAACCCACTGTGTATATATTTCTGTGGAAATCTCAGTCTAAAAAAAACACTTGAATACTAGAATATCTGGTTTTAAGTGAGGCTGTTGAGACAGTGGAGATAACAAAGTGTTTGTTTTGTGGAAAACTGGTGCCATGCTATAAATTGAAATTAAATAAGCAACCAGTAATCTAGGCTCTCCTGAAACTGAATGTCTGCCCCAAGGGCCAAGAACTAAGTCCTTTGAGAATTAAGACTGTATACAGCAAAATCTCTCATTCTGCTGGTAGCCATACTTAAGATGGTACCAAAATTACAAATCCAAAATAAAATTTCAAATTTTAGTGTGAATATTGGATCCCTGTTTGATTGGGAAATAGAAATTATTTTTTCATTGAGAAATTAGAGAACTCACAAGGAAAAAAAAAAAAAAGCAACATGTCCTTATTAGTGAATTAGTATTTTGTGTCAAAAAGACAGACATGGACAAATGTGGAAAAAAATGCAATACGTAAGTCAAAGATGTAGAACAATAAAACCTGTACATAATTTCATTATCTAAATAGGAAGCCTGTAAAAGAAGCGTACAGGTCAGGAGGAGATTAGACTGTAAAAGCACTGAGCAGTGTGAGTAGTTACCTACAGAGAGAGCTCATGCCTCGTGGTCAGTAATGCTGCTGGACACTTCCTTAGGTAAACAAGTACAGGTGCAAAGTCTCTCATTAAATCTTCTTTAAAATCAGTGATGCACAGGTCAAAGAGTAGCCATCCGTGGATTGGGACATCCACACTGCTGTTTAGAAAACTGAATAATTAAGAGTAAAGGAATAAATCAGCAATGTCCTCAATACACACTGCTAAAGAAGAGCAGGACTCTGCTGCTCAAGAGTTACAGAAGAGGTCAGTTAAAGAGGCCTAAATGGGAACATGATATTTGCAGGTATGTTGTTTTCTCAAAAAAAAAACCCAAAAATGGAAAGTGCTAAAAGCATCAGACTATGTCTGATAAAATAGAAAACATATTTAAACATTTTGCTAAAACAATGTAAATATAAAATATAAAATAATACTTAGATTTCACTTTACCTGCAGCTGAGTCCTCTGAAGTAGGAAGTAGGGATTACTATGTAGGAAAGTGATTTGGAAGTTACCTCGTAATTTTATGGAAACCTCAGCTCACTGTTCAGCAGCAGGTCACAAAAGTGCTGAGCATGACTCAGTAGGAGATAAAAAACAAAACAAAACAATTTTACACTGTGTAAATTGAATTGCAGTTAGGTCAACATAGTGCAAAATTCTGGTCTGCTCTGTTACAAAAAGACAGCAAAGCTAGGAAAAGGCTCCAATTGGAGGGTCAAAGCTGTATCATGACAACACAGCTGAGGAACAGATTAATTGTCTGGGACTCTTCTGGATGGGAAAGAGGCAGCTCCATGAGAATATAATAGGGATTGTAAATTAAGAAGTGATGTGAAAAGGTGTGTGTTTTGATAGAAGTAGTGGTATGGAGGTAGCCAGTCCAAAATGAAAAAATGAGCAACGTTTTTTCACATGTGGCATGCCTACATTACAAAATGGGATATATTGCTAAGTTCCCTGGATCAGAAACTCACTGAAGATTGATCAGCAGGGGTCAAAAGAGTTTGAGGAAAGTATTCCAGCTTGCCTCTGACAGTTCTAAAATCCTCTGGCATTCAATGAAAGCTATTTGATACCAAACATTATGTTAGGTGACCTTCAACATTAGGCAGTGCAGTTTCTTTTATTTTCATGTCAGTGTTCCAACATTTGGATGAACTTTTAGGATGAGGGATATTTGTAGTACCACAAACTGAGAATCAATGTGCTAAGCACTCTAATGGAACAAAACACTGTCTATTCCTTGTAAAGAGTATTGTCTGTATGCACTGGCGAGCTGTAACTTTTCTTTATTCTAGATCTGAAAAAGGGGGAGAAAATACATTAATGGATACTAATCTGAAAATCCCACTAGTTTGTCTCTCTGGATAGGAAGGGATAATTTGCATTCTTCTTTACCAAACTTTGCACCATGTTATTGACACACAGTAAAGGTCAGAAATTCTGAGGTCTGTTTCACTTTTCTGTTCTGCCTCACCAGGGAGGTACTTTCTATTGCGAGTTGGCTTTTCTTGGCAGATTTTTTCATCTCCCTCCTCATTCTGCTGGAATGTCTCGGCCATACATTTTTCTTCTTCAAGGGAGACAGCCTTTACCTTGACAGCAGAGTGCTCAATTTCTTTAGACTAGAATCTCTAAGAGGCAGAATTGCAAGAGGAATAAGTCTTGAGTTTTTACACTCCCTTCAGGGTATACATGAATAAAGTTAAGCCACACCCTATGAACACAGTCCCTTCAGTTTTGTTACTCCTCCCTAATTTGACTAAAATGCTCTGAGAACAATATAACTAAAAGGAGAAAAATGTCACACTTCAGTGTATCTATGCCAATTTATATTAATGTTCCTCTTAACACTTTCAAATCCATATCTTGCTTTTATACTCATATAGTATTCAATAAAGACAAAAACAAGCAGCTTTTCCCTCTAGATAAATCTTGTATTTCAGAGCTGTTTGAGCCTGCAAAAGTTGTCAACAAGTTGCATGACCACTGCTTTCAGGCTTGTCCTTCCATTGGTCTTGTATTTTAAAACCCCCCACTAATTTCCTACATTAGTTCATTATAGAGATAAAGTCTTGATTATAAATATTACTTTAACTGCATGCTAACTGTTCTCTTTTTATAGGGATAAGAATAATTCCCTTATTCTGTCCTCAAAAAAAATCTTGAAGGTGTTGAAAAGAAAAGCCCTAGCATATTCCAGCTAGAATAGAGAAATACTTGCCTCGTGACTGTACAAGAAATCTACCCAAAGCAGTAGAAAATGATGAACAATGTTAGGATCCACAACTGTGTTAATATTTTTAAAGACCTAATACCTATTTGTGCCTTGTACCTTACTTTATGATTACTGTGCATTGTGGCAGCTCTATTCCTTTCTGAATACTTACTAAGTAATGTTATAGTCATTGAATCAAAGGTGTCTGCTCACATCTATGAAACTGGCTACTGCCAATAAAAAAAGTTCTATTCAAGTTAAAGAGAACAATTAGATGCAGTTGTTCAGCTACAATTTTTATATCTTTCTTTAAAAATATCAAATTTTTGAGGAATCCATGTTGCTGAACAGATTTAGTTAGGTAGTTGACAGTTAACTTGGTTTTCCTATTTAAGGTGGTATATATAGGGGGACACAATATAAGAAAATAAAGGTAGTATAGAAAGTAATCTTACCCCTTAAGGAGTTGCAGCTGAGCCAATTATTAGAGACTGGGAACAGGCCTGACTTTAACAGGCCACAGCTGTAACCAATGAGAAGAATGTTATAAAAGAGTGGGTTGGTTGGTTGAAGGGGAAGTGGAGTCAGTTGGCTGCTGCGAGAAGAAGGAAGAGTCAGTGCCTAGAGGAGCTGCCTTTGGGAATCATCAAGGAGGTATAAAACTCTTGCAATATGGAACCTTTGCAATATAATGACAGTAGAATCCTTGCAATGTAATAACAACAGGTATAAGGCTTTTTTCCTCAAAGAGTAAATAATAGTTATACTGTATTTGCAATCATGAGGATTAGTGAAACAGAAATAGGGAGCAATGTGAAGATAATTTTATGCTTTTTCTGCCTTCAGAATTTTAGCCTTTTAATTTCAAATCAAGTTTTATGCGTTGTTTTCAGAAAAGGACATGTGGGATAGGTGTTTAGATAAGCTTTTCAAGTGTGAGTGTAGTTAAGTGCTGGAAGGGGTCAGTCAGGGAAGTGCTAAGGAATTAGGGAACCCTTCTTTGTTAGATATAGAAAGATCGTTTACCCTGTGATAATAAAAGAATTTTTGTTTACAGCTCTGTTATTTTATTTCAATAAGATTAAAATTACATTGTTATTAGGCGTTGATGTGTAAAAATAAGTGCTCATCATATTTAAAAATTGTTCTAATAAATGTTCAGTTATGTAGCTTGCATGAAAAGATGACAAGCTAGAGTGTCATCTGCTGTGATGAATTCAGTTGGATATGCTCTTCTTGATCTAAATTATTTAAAGGTGTGTTTAATCTCTGTGTCACTTTATTTGGGGCTAGATTAATCTCAGGCTTTTAAAGAAAGCATATTCTGTAGATTGAAGGATTAGCCAATAGTTGAATGAACTGGCCATAAAAAATGTGTTCCTTGGTCAGACCTGGAAAACAAAACAGTTCAGTAGTGTTGACAAACCCTTTATTTTAGTTTAGGAAGGCATCCCATACATCCCAGGGATCTTGCTGGTAGCCTAATACTATTGGAATGGCTAAGGAACTGAAGAATAAGCAGAACTTAAGGCAGGAGTTACTTTAATATTGCCCTAAAACAATCTAAATTATGTATTAACCATTTTAAACCAGAGCAGAAATTTTCTTAGACAAAAACTTACCGTTTACATGCTTTTGCACACAGAAGTGATGATTTCCAAAGTAATGATTACCTTTGAAAGTGTCACATCAGAACAGTTCTACCCATCTCTTCTATCACATTGTTGGTTGCCCTTGTAAGACATAAATACAATCTATAATACATACTGGGAAAACATCTCAGTGAAGTTTTAGCCCAGGACAAGGAAATGAAAGACAATTCTCAGAAAAAGAAAAGATACGAAAATCCAACTTTAAGATGTTTTTATTATGTGCATAAATGTTCAAGATTTTCCAGTGCTGAAGTACTTTTCACTTTGAAAGTGCTTTCCAAACATTCACCCACAGCTGTTTACTTAAAGACTTCTGTTAAGAGAGTGAAAGGAATGTACTGGAAATGTCTCTCTCTGGAAGCTGACAGGCCTAATAATACAAAAGATTCTAAGTTTTCTGCTTCCCTATTGTTTGAATCTTAAGCAGTCATATTTAAACTCATGAAGGAAAGAGACATCATAACATATTGTTCCTAATTACACCAGCACATCATAAAATTGTAACCTGATTTTCCTATTTAGAAAATGATAGTGTGATTTTTAAATCAATCCCAAATATTGTCTGTAATTCTCTCTCCAAAGACTCTTATAAAGTGAATTAATTATCAGCCTTATATACATTTTATTAATTTTCAGGATTGGCGTTACCTGGTTGTACATTATTTTCCAAAGCAAAGAGTCTCTTTATTATGCTTTAGTTTTAAAATTTCATCAAAACATAGTTGTAAGAAATAGTGATTAAAAAGTGTATTAGGAGGCTATTCAGCTACTTCATACTGTATTTCAGAGCAATTCAGATTTGGTTATATTTTGCTGATGTTTTAATTTTTTTCAAAATCAAATCCTAAGTACAACTACTTCTAGCCCTAGAACATAAATCCGTAATTAAAACAACCCACAAAAGAAACAGGCTCCAACAAACCAGTAATGAGACAAAAAACAAAAATGCTTTTATTTGCTTTTCAGCCTCTCTAGACAATTCAGATTATGTGTGAAATATTGAAAAATGACAGCAAAACATTTTAGATCTCTCAGACCTGAGAAATATCTTCTTTAAACCTTGGTTTTTTCAACAGACCTTTGCCTGGAATGCTAGTTTTATACATGACCTGTTTGATCAAAGTGGTCAAGATCACCCACTGGCAGTGTGATGTTCAGCCTTCTCCCAGCTGTACCACAGCAGTTCCACATGACATCCCTCCCCACTTTCAGCTTTCAAGCCCATCAGGCATGTTTTGAGCAAGCTGTGCAGCCCATGGGGCCAGAACTGAGAGGCAGTGTAGTGACTCTGCATGGGGCAGGACACAAAGAACTCATCAGACCCATGCCAGCTGCAATGCAGATGTTCTGTGTGGCCTCCCTCACTCCATTATTCAGGCCACCTGGCTTTGTAAGATGTAAAAATGGTTAAATCTAATTTCCAGCTTTACTTTCAGAAATACATGTTGAGTAGGTTGTCAAAAGTCAGTGCTTAAAAGATGTAATGTACTTAAAGGTATTTCTAAGGTAACTCCTGTGCCACATTGGTTGCTGCTATCTTGCTCTGCAGTAATCATGCTGAGGCAGCTGGACTTGTGAGAGAAGCTGTACTGTTATAATCAGATAGAGAAGTTAGGAAGTATACTGTTATCTTTTCCTGCCTATCCATTAGAACAACAAAATAACATGTCTTGCATCTTCACTTGTTCAGTAATTTCTCCTATACATTTACAATATCTGGAGTGCCCCGGGTGACACATTTCTGAGCTGGTTCATTGTGTATTCGGGCAGCACCAAGAGAATGCAACAAACTGTTATAAACTGTTACATACTCTGGCATATATAATAATGTCTGGCCTTGATGGGGTTAGTTAAACCTATGGGTGGTTTGAGAGGCACAGTTGAGCATTTAGTCAACATTTCTGTGAAATGTGGTTGTCTTAACTCTCCTTGCTCATGGAAGAGCTCTGGTAAACAAATATCCATCAGTACAAAGCCTTTTGATGGGAAAAGATCAAGTTCTTGTTCCCTTGTGCCTAAAACATCCCCATATCCTCTGAACTCAGTGGAGGCCATGATGTGGTTTAACTTTTATATTTGCATGGATGCTTACTGTACTGGGATGAACAAAAATGTAATGACCAGAATGTCTGAAATGATTAGCACCTGGAAAAATTGGTGCAAAACTACAGAGCTTGTCTGTCAAGCCTGCTGGTGGCAGGCTCTCCATCTGCACCAGCACAGACTAAATCATCTGCAGGACAAGACAAACAGCTGTAGGTACCTGAGAGCAGTACATCCTGGTGTAATGGACACAATAGAAGTGACAAAATTTGTTTGCAGGAGACTTTCATATGTTTCCATGCTGCAAAGGAGCATCAGAGGACCGCTGAACCTAGAAGATACTGAGATAGTAATGTGAAAAGTCTAAGTGGTCTCTGCAAAGCAACTACTTTGCCAAAGAAAGAGAGGATGTTCCTTATCATATATGCAGTGAAAAGGAAGAAAGGCAGCCAAAGATAAGGAGACAGAATCAAGCACAGTTTAGGGGCTGAATTGGAAGATGAGTGTTTATGGAATGAGGAGTCTAATTGTATTTTTCTATTGCATCTTCCTAAAGTGAGTTTATTTGAAACTGACACTGCTTCTGAGAAGCAACTATGTAAAAAACAGCTCTTGGGGGTGAGCGTCATGAATTCTTGGGTGATCTTTGGCTTTTTTCACATTTGGACTGGATTGGGTCTACTTATGGTGTAAAACAGGAGAAAAAAAGTAAGCACACCACTAGTCTTGGAAAGGCCAGGCAAAAGTGAAAAGGGAACATGGCATTGAAATTACTTAGTTTACACAGAAGAAGAGGAAAGATCTTGTGACAGGACCTGGAGGACTATGACATTTCAATTCTACATCTGGGGTTTACTGAATCTAGAACAATTGACTTCAAGAACAAACAAAATGCAGAATGTTAAATATCACAATTAAAACCATTTGTAAATGCTTCTCTTCCCCATGCAAAATGCCCTTACCAAATGATTCTTTCCTTCATATTTGTTGCTCTTGTTCAAACAACTCCATGGCTGGCTTGCAAGCATCAGACATTCCCACTGCAAGGCCACTATTTAGGATACATCCTGCTCTTACTCTGGAGCTGTGGCTGAGGGATTGATCTTTCCCTTCAGCAGTAGCCTCCAAACTGGTACCCTTACCTCTTGCTCTCCCTCTCCCCACCTCCTTCTTATGGGAGCTCTTCTGGCCTGGTGCCAAGGGAGGAGGGCCCAGGCCTGGTGTGGGGCAGGTGTTCCCATACATGCAACAGTTGGTGAGGAACTGGGACACCCTCATTGCAGACGTCGTTTGAGCCAGCAGGGAGTGGCTAGGACAGAGTCAATGACACTGGTATTCTCATTCTTTCCACTCCCACTGGTCATTTTGGTAACATTTTCATCTGAATATATGCAGCTAGGAACGAGTGCAAGGAAAATACTCTTGTGCACCTAAAGCACTTAAAGTTCTACTTTGCACTACAGAGCCCTTCTGCAGGTACAAAGCAATGAAGAGCTCTGCTTGCAACAGAAGTGCATGAGAAAGTAGAAGAGTATTTGAGCAAATGCCTTTCATGTAATAAACCCAGAAAATGTAACTGAAAGACAATAAGAAGGTTCGAGATCACCTATGCAAAGAGATTATTCACTGTGTTAAATAAGAGAATGATCTTGAGAGACAACAGAGATATAGAGATTAGAAAAGGTTTGTAGGAAGACCTGAGAATGCAAGTTCAAATTCTTTAACCTGAAGTGTGAAGAAGAGGGGGACCAACAAGATGCCAGAGAAATTATGTGGAGCATCACAAAATAAAATAATTAAAGTGAAATGGAACACAGATGCTGTCAGAGGTCATAAGGCATTTCACTTTGTTCTGGGTTCTTGCAGCCAATCTGGGCACTTTTTGATTACCACTGATTTTTATCCATTTCTCAGCAGTAACCAGTGAGTCTGAGCAATCAAACTGGCTACAAAATCCATAAATCTCTTATCTCTGAATAACTGCTTCAAGGAGATTATGTCAGCAAATAACTGTAGACAGGGAGAAGCAGACAATTTGCTGATTGATTTCTTCCTCATGACATAGAAATTTGCCATTTAAGCAGGAACCAGTATATTAATAAGACTTTGGTCTTCAAATGCTTTCCTGTATGCTCATGTCAAACAACTTGCTGTATAATTAACATTTTTAAATAAAGATATCTCTGTTTCACTGCAACCCTTCTGCCAAAACACAGTAGTGAAGACTATGCCTGAGACACAGAGATGCCTCTGAACAAATAACTCCAATCATTCTACCTAAACTTTAGGGAAGCTGGTAGGTTTGATAAGCTGAGTATTGAGCTTTGCCACTGCCTAAAAGATCCTGCTCCTTTCCTCTTTTTGCATTGTCTTTCAGTAACGTTCTCCTGCTGCTTAACCTGTACCAGCATGAGGGACCACTGGAACTTCCCAGCTGTCGATTCAGTTCCCTCACAGGGCAGAAAACAGCCCAGCTGTGCACTTTCTCCTGAAAGATCTAATGAGCAGCACCACCAGGGAGAGAGGAAGGGAAAGAGCAGGAGCAGAGCTAAGGGAAGTGACACATTCTGCACTTGGGATAGGGCAACCCTGGATGTATGGACAGACTGGGGAATGAGATACTGGAAAGCAGCACCACAGAAAGGGACCTGCGGGTTCTAGTTGCTGACAAGTTGAATTTTAGTCAGCGGTGTCCTGGCAGCCAGGAGGGCCAACCCTGTCTTGGCGGTGCATCAGCATCACCAGCCAGACAAGGGAGGGGATTGTCCCACTCTGCACTGAGCTGGGGCAGCCTCACCTCCAGTGCTGGGGGCTGGTTTGGGTAACAAAATACAAGAAAGATACAACGCTATGGGAGAGTGCCCAAAGGAGGAGCGCAAGTCAAGGCCTTGCCTGAGGGAAAGCCATATGAGGAGCAGCTCAGGGAATTTGGTCTGTTCAGCCTGGAGGAGATGGAGATAAGGTCTCATCACAGTCTACAACTTCCTCATGAGGGAAGAGGAAGGGCAGACACTGATGTCCTCTCTGTGGTGATCAGTGAGAGGACTTGCGGTAGTGGCCTCAAGTTGTGTCAGGGAGGTTTAGGTTGGATATTAGATAAAGGCTCTTCACCCAGAGGGTGTTTGGGCACTGAACAGGCTCCCCAGGGCCTGTTGGTCACCACCACTGTCAGCACCAGCCTGACAGAATTTGAGAAGCACTTGGACAATGCTCTTGGGCACATGGTGTGACTTTTGGGGATGGTTCTGTGCAGGGCCAGGAGTTGGATTCCATGATCCTCATAGGTCCCTTCCAACACAGCATATATTCTGTGATTCTCTGCTTGCCTCCTTTCACTGTGAACCAAAATTAGAGAGCTGAGCTTAAGTAGGCTTAAGACATGAATCTTTATTCTCTGGAGCAGAGTAAAATCACACTATCACTAACATTTACAGGGCTGAATGGGACTAGGAGAGAGAATCTGGGCCTTTACTAAGCTGGGATTGATTTTAACTTCAGTGGGATCAAGTCTTCAAATGTGCAGAACAGTAATGTATTTTTCCAGTTTTTTTCATTTTGTTCTGTTCTTCCCCATTCACTGCTTATAATGGGACCACACACAGGATTAAAGACACTACAAATCTAATTGCAGTCTGGAATGAATTTAAGGAGATGTAAAAAAATGGGGGAGGGTGGCGCTAAGCTGGTTTTCTCTAACACAGCTTCACAAGATGCTTTGCTGGAATACTTACAGTGTTATAGAGGCCAGTTCTTCCTGAAGCTTTTAACTAATTTTTGAAGTTAGTGAGAATTTATGGCCTTTGGCACAACTTTTAGCATACTAGAGAGTAAAAAAGAAATTCAAGAGTTGAGCATAAACAATGAAAATTGCATGTAGGTTTGCTCTGTGAAGATGACAGATGATTACAAGCTCTTGAGTATCAGTTAACTTAGAAATTATCAGTTTGCACTTATTTTTCATGTGATCTCATTTATCACAGAAATGGTTGCTAGGATGTTATGCTTTGAAATTTGAAACTTTCTCCAGAAAAAGAGCAATTGTGAGAAGGCTTTTTTAAAATCTATTTTCTCTTTGGCAGCCTCTCTATGGTGAAATTATTGATGCTAAATGGTTTTCTTATAACAAGACTTCATCTTACAAGCATCTATACCTAGACTTAATTTATGGTTTATGTTAGATCTCTGAGTGAAATTAAGCATGCATAGGACATATGTATTCAGCTGACCTTAAACTCCTGTTAACTTTCTGTGCCTCATATTTTCTCTTTGCTCTTGGCAATTATGTTTCCAGGTTACTGTTTAGATCATGGAAATAATTTTTCAGTGGTCAGTAGCTTTCACCACTGAACAAACATGGAGACTCATGTAAAATGGAAGCTGTGTGTGTATGAGCAGAGTTGCTTAAAACCCCAGTGAGATGATGAATAGTGAACATTACATGCCTGCATGGCACCTTGGCTAAGTCCTCTCAAATCCCAGTCCCTGGGAATTTTTAGCAAGTCTTGTGACTTTCCTCTCACCTTTTCTGTGTCAGGGTAGCTTTAAACTATTCCAGATGATGCAGATGGAACTGGGATTCTGTCTACAAGCACTGGAGATCATTTTTGACAGTCATGGCTGGCTGCTTTTGGCACAACCTTGCCTCGTGCTGAGCAGGACAGTAGTTGGCTGCTGTAGGGAGCAGCCAGGCAAGAAGTCCTGAGTGAGAAGCAGAAATAGGAAAAGGTAAACAGACTAGAGAGCCCTTAATCCATGCAATGGGAGCAGCCCCTGGAAGGAACAGGTCAGGGATCTCAAACAGGAAGTCAATACTAACCTTGTTTTGTATTTCAGAAAGAGGAGATTATACTTTTCTTCTAGAAATCCTGAAATACACACATATACCTATGAATATAAATACTTAGCTGGATAGTTCTGATCTCACCAACAGTTATTTGAATATTATATACTGAAGAATCTTTCTTGTGAATTGGAGACCCAGGAGGCTTGACACTTTATCCACTTACATCCTTTTCTTAAATGACTAGTTAATGCCAGGGGAATTAGTCCCCATATGCAATACTCGTGACTTAATTTCTGAAGTGTCAGAATGGGGCCAGGTAAGTCAACAGACATGTAAGCCCAGAAATGTAATGGGATCCTGATTCAAAAGATAACAGGAATCGTGTTCATTGCACTCAAACTGTGACTGAGAAAAGGATTTACATCCTAAAAAATGAGCATTACATGCTATTGTCATGAAAAGAAAGCACAAATTATAAAGAAAAATCCAGCTCACTCCTCAGAACATCTGGGGAAAGCAGATGGATAAAAGGCTGCTTCCCAGGAATATACAGGAGGCAGAGTGATCCACCTGCTCTCTGCTGATAGCTCCTTCATCTGTTTCCTGCTTGTCCTGAAGTCTTGGGAATCATGAATGGTTTTGGGGTTGCAGGAAGGATGAAAAATTGACTCGGAGATATTGGGCAAAATGCGAGGATAAAGATTCCAGTTAAATGCCTGAAAGATGACAGGGTGTTGGGCTGGAGGGAGAGCACAGTCACTTGCTGTGCTGCAGGTAACTGAGGGAGCAGGGGGTGGGGACAGAGAAGATTATTTTGTTCTAGTGTGGGATTCTCCAAGCAGGTATGAGCTCCACATTAGGAAGCAAACATTAAGCCAAATCTCTATAAAATGATTTAAATCAAGTCTTCTAGGAACGGCTCATAAAGCTCTGACTAACATGGAATCTCACTAGGAATCTGAGAGAAGTTGACAACCATGCAAATGCCACCCACTCAGCTGGTGGTTGTGGGTCCAGAAATCAGGGCATGCCAAAATCTGCAGGACAATATCTTACAACAATAAAGCAAGTCTGCTCTTTGTTGATGGTGTCACTGTGGCTCCCAGGTAGGCTGGCAGTGGTGTGTCTGCAATCCTCCTTTGAGTGTACCAGCTCTCTGAGTATCCCTCTCCACTGGATGGAAGAGACCTGCCCCACAGACAGCTGCAGGGAATGCCATGGTTTTCTGATGTCCTCTAGCCAGATTTCATGGCTTGCTAGAGGTTTTGCAGCACAGGCTGAGTGAAGCAGCTGAGGATGTGAACTGGTATGCTGGGAAGGAGGGAGCACAAGAGCATGTCTCCAGAGAGCAAGGATGGGAGCTCTTCTGTGGCTTATAAGCATCTATCACAGCAGGGTACAGGCAACTGGAGTAGTCTCTTCTTGCTCAGGATCACCCAGGAGTCTAATTTAGGCAACTACAATCCCAGACATAAAACTAAAATGCAGTGTGTGTGACCACTGAGGTCCTGCATGAGGTATTCAATCACTTTGATGGCATTTTTCTTTGTCTGCAAACTGATAGGTTTTGTTTGGGGGGGGGAGGGGGAAAAGGAATTTTAAAGCTGAATAAAAATCAGTGCTTAAAAATATATATAGCCTATGCTTCCTTGCTGTTTATAGGCCTCTACTGTGGTAGTGCTGCTGCAGCTGCCAAACTGTGTAGATTGGCTCAAAGTTATTGTAACAACATTCATTTCTTATATGTGAGGCAGTGTAGGAAGAACTGTCTTTTCAAAAATCATTAACGAAGTATGGGAAGATAAAATAGATTACTTATAAACAGATATTTTTACCTAAAAGAACTTGATTATATTAGAAGTTCTGGTCTATAAATATAATAGTTTGTGAACTGTTCCCATCTGTCTTGTCCCTGTCCTGTGTCAGTAGGGGGAAGTAGTAACTAAGACCTTCTCTGGCTTAGATACTAAGTGCTTTCATCAGAGTATTTTTGTCCACCCTCCTTTCTCTCCCACTTTTACATCAGCAAGAAGTTTTATTTATATTCTGCTATGAGACATTATATCTATTATGGAAAATTACTGACAACTGCTTTGTCAGCAATGTTTATGTCCAAGTAAATCTTCTTAGTTTACAACATTTTTTGTTAATCTGGATTAAAATACTGCAGGTGCTTCTCCCTGAAAGGTATTAATATTGTTTCAATTAGGCTAATCACTGTAACAGCAGTTTTCTAAAAATTGCAGTGATGGTGGCTTCAAGGCATGCAGCGTGAGCAAGGACACCTCTTGTTCCCCATCCAGACTTAAGGCTGTGCCTCCAAATCCTGAGCCTGCTCCGAGCTGAGCCAGTTTAGCTCCACCCTCTGAGCAGTCCAGCCCTTATTTATATGAAGTCTGTGGTCCAACTGGCTTCAGATGGTGTGTGTTATGTGCGTGTGCCTGCCTCCTGAGTGTGTGAGACGAGCTCGGATCATGAGCCAGGGTTGTTCCAAGTGGTTTTAATCAGCAGCCCATTAGAGGAGAACGGAAAACTTCAAACAGGGTAAGAACCGAGTAAGTAAACCTAACTTTGAACTTGCAATCTGGACAAAACAAATGCAAATTAAAATCTTCATAGTCTGTCAGTTTTCAGATAAATTATCACTTTTAGAGAGAAAGCTGTGCCTTCTAACAGGAAGAAGGAAATTTAAAAGGACTGGAGTGAAGGAAACTGTAAAAACAAAGTGGGAATTGAGAATGCAAGAGAGAAAAAACAGCAAACGATTGTTCACAAAGTTGGTACACTCTCTTACTTTTTTCAGCTGTGGACAGGACATGTTAAGCTTTAACCTCTTGCTTTCTTGAATACTATTGTCTGGCTGAGTAAGTAGTTCCTTTTGCTAAGGGAGTGAAGATTTCTGCTCCTCACCTGTCTGCTGGCAGGTTTGTTTTCCTGAGAGCATGGAGTGCAAGAGCTCTCCACAGCTCCCTGCAGGATGCCACATGGTGTGCTGCTGTTTGCTGCTGCTCACTTGCTGTTTTTCCACAGGTTGTTCCAGTAACTCCATGGGAAGGTGTTCCCCAAACCTCTGCTCCTCTGGAACTTGTGACTTCTTGCCTGGCACCAGGAAAACACTCAGCAGCAGGAATGGGAAAATTCATGCTAGTTTTGGGTAAAGTGTGCCTCTGACGTTTTTTACCCTGGCAAGACGTGGCTGCTTGGACTGCAACTGCAATGTGGCAAAGGGCAGAGTGAGGTGGGCAGAGAGGCCATGGTGTGTGGGCAAGTCCCCAGATGCCGCAGGCTTTGTCGCCCCCGTCCCTTCCTGCTGGCCTTAGTGGTGGCCCTCTGTCTGTTCTGCCAGACCCTGACTCCTCTCATGACCAGCAGCATCCTTTCGGCAGTTGTTAATGGGATTGCACCCAACAAACTGGCTAAAACACAGCGAGGAAGATACAAGGAGGTCTCCCCAAGCACCATTCACTGCTTCCTCCCTGGCAGCAATTCAGAGACAGTGAAAAAGGTAAGTCAGCTGGAGCAGAGTGCTGAGCAATAATTAGCAAAGCGAGGGATAGCAAGTCTGGCAGGATCATCTGAGTCCAGCTAAAATTAGCCTAAGCTTGGAAGTCTGGGATCTGTATACAAACAAATGGGTGATCTAATGACAGCAGCATATGCACAAGCACATTCCCATTACCAGCTCCTCAGTGTGCTGTTATTAACACAGGAATCCTGAAATCTTCAACTGAAATATGGCATTGCTCTGTGACTCCAGGAAGATTTCAGTTTGCTGCACAGACCTTGCTTTATTTTGGCTTTGGGAATTGGTTTAGAGGCTTTACAGTACAGGCACGTAAATCAGGAGCCAGTGGGGTTTCATGGAAGTGACTGAGGCTGTTAACTGGCACAGGGACTGCAGCTGCCCTGTATTAAAGTTAGCTGCTTGTCAGCGCTGAACTTTACTGGGATTCTGCTGAGAAGCTGAATTTAACTGCATTTGAGAAATAAAAGTTAAATTCAGCATCTCAAATGCAAAACTGCATTTGAGAAATAAAAGAATATTTTCAAATCACACTGTATACTTTGGAATCTCTGTCCCACAAATTTTACTTTGTTCATAGGTCACCTGACTTCATGTTTATTTTGTATAGGGTTCCTAGGATGGGTGTTAAAACCTAACAAATGGAGACGCTCTTATTTTTGTTGGAAAATGTAGTTTGTTAAATGGTCTCCAGACTGAGGTAGTTATTTTTACTCTGGAATCTGTGATCAGCACTAGCACAAATGTTTCAGGTTTCCTTCAGTCCTATAGAGAAGCTGCTAACAGTGCAGCAGATAGCACACATTGAAATTATAATTATGCTAACATTTTCTATAGAACTTTAGGAGAATTGTAAAAGATTTGTGACCTCACAAATTATGGACAGCAACCACATAAAGCAGTTCAAATATATAAAAAAAAAATTAAAAAAAGTACCAGGCTGCTTCTTTGATTAGACAGAGTTCATAGTCTAAAAGGTCAGCAATATTGATTTTAGGAGAGCAGCTGTAAAGTGCATCTTTTGCAACAATCAAAAACAGATACGGGGAATAACTGTGGCATGAGCTCTTTAACCTTAACTCTTAAAATACTGGGTGTTTTTCTTACAGCACATGCTGCATTTGTCACAATTTTATATTTTAATGGCCTTTTAGTACACTAGGTACCCAGATTCACATCTGATCTGCAATATGACGTAAATAATTACAACTTAAATGGAAATAAGCATAGCTGACACATGGGTTGCATTCTGTTACATCTATAGAAACAGTCCATTCCTTTTTACTCATTGCTGTTGTAATGGCAAAGAACATTTCCTACCTTGGGGTACTCAATGTCTGCAAGAACTGGTGAAATAATGGCAAAGTATTTGTTAGTGTGCTGCTTCGCTGAAAACCTCTGTAGTGTCCTCTTCTGTAAATTGCCTGAGAAAAAACTACAGATTGACATCCAACTTGGTGTGCTGGCCAATCGAAATGAGAAGAAAGCTTTTGTTTTCACAACATGCTGTACTTAACTCCTCTCCAGCATAAGTGGTTGACTGTGACTATGACATGCACATGCTGGACCTGTAGTACAGATGTGTGTATATTAGCCCTTACAGATATCTTTTCCAGGGCTGTGCTACCTTAACACATTCCTTTTCAAGTTCTTGAGACCACCCATAGCTGGCTCCCTGTTTGTCTTGAATTTTTCCTCTAGAGCATGATGAACAAAATGTCTTGCACATGTTGGGATGTCACTCTAAGTTGCTCTCTGTTTCCCAACTTTCTCTGCTGGTTGTGTGGGCTGAATAATAATCTCAGAGAACAGAAAAGACAAAACTCGCCAAAAATCTCTACCACTTTGCTTTGAAAGTGTTTTCTTGAACTGTGTGTTTTCATCCACTTCTTATTCAAATAGCTGAACTGTTATCTGGCTTGATTTTATTGGGCACTCAGTAACATCTAAGATGTCACTGCTGAAACTTTACACTGTTTTATTTTACAGTCACGTGCCCACTGACTGGAGCTAGTTTGGAAACAACTTTTCATTAAAGCTCTGGTTAAAATCTCCATGTATGAAGCTGGAAAAATACTTTAAAATATGGTTATTCACATCTGTAATTAACTATTCATACATGTGTTCTTATTCAATAAATAGTCCAGCGAGAAAATTTAAATGCATTAAAAAGAATCTATTATACAGTTAAACAGTGACTTAAAGCAAACACTGCAGCATGTCTTATGAAATCAAAGTTCATGAACACATTTTAAGGAAAATAAGACCCTGCTGGAGATAGTATTTTTTAGGTAGCACATAGTGTTTAGGGGTTTTGAGTGATAGCATGTTACACTGCAGATTCTCTTCTGCGTAGGGGCAGGTTTTGTTCTTGCTTCCTTCAGAAAACCTCCAGTACTGTGAGCCTGTTGTGAGAATTTGGTTCTGATTGTCATTACAGGGTAAAAATGCTCTTCCAAAATCTAATAATTTCTTCATTAAGAGTATGCATAGAACTAAGTGCCTCAAAATACCCCCACAAAACCAAACCAAACAAAAAAAACCTGGCATCTTTTATGGTCCATATGCTAGAAGTAAAGGAAGAGATCTTAGCGAAAGTCCAGCTTTGCCAGTTTCTGATATCTGATGATCTCTGATATCAACTTTCACCTAATTTTGGAGAGTTACAGACAAGTGTGGAAGAAGCATGGGCATGGACATTGTCAATTACATCTGTAAATGTGTCATCCAGGGTGCTCTGAGATGGAGCCCTTCCTGTTGGGCACATAGTGCAAGCTTTTTAAAATTGCAAAAATGCAGATTCCATTCATAGCCTGGAAAACCAGGCAGAGCTCATAGTACTTCTCTCTCTGGTATCACACAGTTTAAAAAGCTGACTGAGATCTTGTCCTGAAGCTTTAAATTCACAGAAACAGAGGTCAACATTTTCTAGTACAAAATTAAATGTTAATATCTGAAGCATGAAAAATAGAAGGCCTATTTCTGATTCTCCAGCAGTAAAGGCAGTAGAGATTGATCTCATATCCAGCAGAAAGATGTCTGCAGGTTTAGCAGGGCAGGAATGATTAAATATTTGTGAATATATGTAGTAGGAAGAAGAGCTGGTGCTGTAGCATCAAAATGGAATAGGTATCAACAACAACAAAAAGCCCCATACAAGCTCTCTGTGTGGTTTTCCTGGCACTGTATTGTGCCAGAAATACTTTTGGTACCTGCCAGCCAGCTGTAATACTGTTACACTTATCTTAAGTAATTTAACTCTGCTTCTTGGCCAGTTTTGAGAAGAGCTAATTATCTAGTTAAGCTGTGCTTCCACTCACAGAATTAATTCGGCCAGAGGCAATTTAGATGTCTCTGCTCACAAGTAATTTTGCCCAGGTAGATGGTGTACCTCTGCTGGGTAGAAGGAATTTAGACTGTACTGCTTCTAGGAGGGCAGATACCTGGTGTTGAGTTGCCTTCCCAGTCAAGGAAGACCCAAAACCACTTTTCCTTTTTTTCTTAAAAGGTCCAATTCCCAAGCCATTAAGCTTTATATCCAGGCTCAAGTTGTGAGCATATGGTTCACCATAATGGGAATTTCTGCTTGGTCCTGGAAAGCAAGATTCTTTCTTTTCCTTATTTCTTCCACAGATGGAGAAAAAGGAGGAGGAAATTATTAATCACCTTTTATAGTTATTATTCCTGTGATAGGCACTTTTTTGGGCATACTAGCTTTCCAGCTATTGTGAATGTATTTAAACAAAAAACTTCCCATTTTAAATTGGGTTCTGAAGGAGATTATTTATGGATACTCACCAGACTTTTGCTTCATATCCCCTGGCTATTTAGGCCAGCTGAGAACAAGAAAACAGAGAAGATACACAGCTGATTATGTGAGAACTTGATGAGTGGGTTAGGCTGGCATCCAAATAAATGTAATACCACAGGTGTGTCAAAAAAAGCGGTCTTCCTTTCAAGGCCCTGAACCTGCCACTTATGTTTTGTGTAAAAGACATATCTCAAAGAGGAGCTATACTGAAGTGAGGAAACAGCAAGGATAAGAAAAGGCTTTTTATGGCTTCATTTTGAACAAACAGGATAGGGTATAACTTCCTAGGAGTGGACAGTATGAAAGATTTGTGATAATGATAGCCTGACGTGGCCATATCTGAAAGATACTGTGTAGAAGAAGGGGAAAAAAGGGAAACGTCATGTTTTAGTCTTAACCAATGTCTAGAGGAAGATCCAGTTGAACATCTTGCATAGGTTACTGGGCCAAGCATCTATGTTTGAAAATTGACAGTGAAATTACTGAAAAGCTGAGAAAACGTTACTAGAACATTAGAACATTGAACATCCAGAGTGGAATTATCCTCTCTTTACTTGAGTGCTCCACTCTGTCAGAGGCAGAAAGCTGGACTTCACAGTCAATGGAAATTAGACTGTGTCTAATGCAAAATTCATCATTAAGTAATGCAGACATTAAAAACAATTCTAGTGAAATTCATCCTCTAAAGACACATCTCCTTTTCTATTGGTATTTTTTAATGGAATATGCCTGCTTCAGAAAGAATAAGCAGGCAACAAAGGAGATAGGAGCTGAGTCTGTTATGGAAGAAGGGAAAGGAAGCAGATGGAGGAGAGTAGGGAACTGCAGCTGCAGAATAACAGTTACCTCAGAAAGTACAGAACAGATTGTGTACAGAGATGGTTGAATTTGTGCAAGGGAAGAGAAAGGGAGATGAGAATGGAAGTGGAAAGAAAATAAGACAAAGCTAATGAGAACTTTTGAAATGTAAATATCTGAAAAAGGAGAATTGAAGCTAGATGATAGAATGAGAAAAGATGATTTTTGCTATTATGCAGAATGGAGTGTGGTGAGAGCTCTGGATAGAAAAGATTGCATTATGCATAATAAGGTTTGATCCATTTTTAAGGCTTGATACATTTCTAAATAAATTTAACTTAAAAGCTGTTTTATAGAATAAGTAGGGGAATGAGAACTTTTCACAAAAGAACAAAGAATTTTGCTAGTATGAAACTTGTTGCAACTAGCAAGCAATCAACATAGGAGGGTATGGTATGACTGATTTCCTTGTAATGATACCACATTCACATTGCCCCTATGAAAGCAGGACATTTGTTTTCCCCTTTTGTAATGTAAAATGAAACGGCACTAAGGAAACAACTATTTTTACTGAGCAGATAGCTAGAGATATTCTGGTGATAAAGGGCAAGGCTATTGTGGTAGCAGTCAGGAAAAACGGGGCAGGGTGGAGGCTTTGCAGGAAGGGAGCTTTGAGAAGGACACATGAGGAGCAAATGGAGGCAGAATCTCACTCCTATACTTCACTGCAACTTCCTCCAAAACGAGGTGTTTTGGTAAGTTGTAGGATTGGCTCATTGTCTGTTCTCAAGACAGGGCAGTTGGTACCATGTACTACATGCAGGCATAAAGCAAAAAGCAATTTGATAAAATAGCTCTGCACTTACAGCTCAGTGACGATGATGACTGTGCAAATAACTCCAGTGTTGCTCTTGGATTTATAATATCATCAGAAGACAGCCATCGAAGTAATGCCAATAATCTAATTGCTTGTTCTGTATTTATCCAACAAACAATCCAAAGCAGAACTACATTCCAGCCATTTCATTCTACAACCCAGTCCTTTCTGATTAGGAAATTCAACAAAACATAATGCAAACACATTTAAATATCCTCCAGAAAGTGAAACAGGAAATTAACTTCTGTCTTACTTCTTGATACAGCAGTTATGCACACTTTTAAATATAATGGTAGTATGAAAAACTGACTCTTTCTGTGAGCTCTTATGCAAACACAAAAAGGAATTTAGAAGTCACATTTGGAGCTAATAAACATCTGCATAGTCCCATAAATGAGTGGCTTGGGGCATTAGAACCACATGCTAAGTTTTTATTATCATTCTTCTTATTGATGCTGTTCAATAATAGTGCAGTATTTTCTGGGAGTCCCATTCATGTATTTTTTGTAATGTTGTTCTGCTAGGTGGTATTTAGTAGCAAAAGTAGATGCTGACTTCCTTTGCTAGCTAAATGGGAATTTAGGCTGCCTGCGAATATTGCTAATGGTGCTGTCCTTGTTTTTATAAGGCCAGTTTTCCTTTGAGGTATTTTTGTTGCACTCTGCTTTCATGCAAAGGCCTCTTGGTTTGCACAGTGGCTCATACACCTCTTTTGCAGCTGCTCAGTACCTGTAGGAAGAAGTGGGGTTAAAGTAAGCTGCAGTCAAGTTATTTGAACCTACTGGACCAAGTCTCTGACAGCCTTGGCTAGCTCAGTGTGAAAAGTGGCTGCTTGTAATCCACACAAGCTAATGTGGGACTAATGACACCAGAACTGGGTAGCTGAAAAGATGATTCAGAGTTTTTGAGTTCTTTCCTGAGAGAAGCTTAGGCTGACATGAGTAGAGCCATTATGTTAGGATGGAGAATTTTGTTTCTGCAGTTGAAGTGATGGTCAGTGAAATTCTATGGCAACAGTTCAAACTGTGTATTTGCTTCTTTTCCAGGCATACACAATGCATCAATATTTATGGAATTATGTAATATTCTTGGAATTTGAAAGAGCTGCCAAGGAACTGTTTTGCTCTCCTCAACTTGAAATATCTTCACTCTTTTCTTCTTGGCCAAAACAAAAACAGTAATTATACATCATAAGATTCAGTTACTGACCAAATTCTAGAGTTTTGGAACAACCCAGAAATTCTGTACAATAGAGGAAAGCTTCAGAGACTAGTAGAATCAATTATATCCTTATACATTCATAACCTAGAATTGGATATACCGGTTTCAAGGGAAATGTCAAAACATTTTCTTTTTAATAGAGAACTTCACAGCTCACTGGAAGTTGCAGACAGACTGAACTAAGAATTGCAACTCTGAAAATGGATGTCTATTTTCAGTTTCAAAAGCATGGTTACATAATTCTTCAGCTTTTATATTATATAAACTGAGCCTTTTATCTTGTTTGTTAAGACATCAAAGGAGTATACATTTGATACAATTTTTTAAAAAATCTTTAATAAATTTTAATGGAGCTCAATTTGTTTTCTTTTGTGTTTTTCATGTTATTCTGTAAAGTGAAAACAAAATTACAAAATTCATTTTAATGCATTTTTATTTACTTTACAGCCCATTCTGGTTTGTTTGGACCAGTTGTTAAAAGGCTGTGGATCATCTGTGTAACAGCCAATTGCCTTAAAATGAGGTCAGTGACTCAGCCAAGTGCAATATTTTGTAAGCTGTAAGAGCACATATATCATGTCAAAGCTGACATAGGTCTCATCCGAAATCACATGGGAAATCTCAGCCTTGCTGTAAAGCCTCATTAATTTCTGTGGAGACAAACACACCATTTTCTAGGTATGACATGGGCTGCAGATGTTCTTAGCAATCCCTTTCATGTAGGATACATTGAATCTGTAATAAACTGACCTCCTAACAAATAGTCCGAGTCTTCAAACTGAGGAAGAGCTAAAACAATTGTTGGGACATGGGAACATTTGACCATTTACAATTATTCTCAAATTTTTAAAATGGTATGGATCCATTTTTTTGTGTGTCTGAGTCTGTTGTACATTAAAATCATAGGAATGCCAAAAAAAATCAGAACCATAAAACGTGGAAATATGTGAACAGCTTATTTTCATCTATTGTATGCTGCTTCTCTTGTACGAACTCCTTGCCCAGACCTCATTTTTATGATTGAGAAACATTTTATGAAAACCAGCAGACTCTTTAAATACATAAACATGACTGTTATTGGTGTAATATTGGAAATTCTGAAAAACATCTAGTAGTAACTAGATCAGCATGTCCAGTGATGCAAGGCATCTTGTATAAAGCTTTGGAAAAAAGTATGGAATCACTTGCTGCAAGCATGCAGTTGGCCAGATTTTAAAAAAAAATTCTGTGTAGCTGACAACCCACCCTACACTGCACTGGCTTGGCAAACAAACAGAGGACATGTTGCATGTGTAACCTGGACTGCAAATAGCTATGGAAGGACAGGGCAGAGAAAATAAATCTGGCAACGCTAAGCATGGATCTCAAGCAAGTACCCTAAAAGGTGTGGAGATACTTCATATTATTAAATAGTACCAGATTAGACATCAGGTCAAGCTGTTAAATTTAGGCTGCTGAATTGCTTCTGTGTCACAGAGACGCCATTGCGGCTCTTCGGGAGCATTAGAACCACATAAAAATGGATAAAAGCGCCGGTAGCCAGCGCCCGGGCGGTGGGCAGGGGCCTGGGGCCCAGGTGGGTGCGTGTCCCTGCTCGGTCCCTGCCAGCACTGCGGCAGCAGGCTCCGGACTGCAGCTGCTCCAGCGGCATTTGCGTGTCTCGGAGTGCCCCAAGAAAAGCCCCCGGAGGAGCCGGTGCTGTGCTCTGCCTGTGAGGGCTGGCGGTGCCCTCTGATCCCCCAGCCTGGGGACGGCGCCCGGTGGGAGGCGGAGGCTGCGTGGGCCTCGTGGTGCCGCTCCGGGCCATTTCCTTTGTGTTTTGTGGAAATGACCCAGGTCACTGCCACTGCCTGAACTTCCTCTTTTTCTTTTTTCTTTTTTTTTTTTTTTTCCCCTCTGCTATACTGCTATCAGTGTTCTGTTGAATATTCGTCACTGCCAAACCAGAACGTTGTAAACACTGCAGTCCTTCCCCAGAGACCTGAGGAAGACGCCTCCCGCATCATGGCTGAGGCGGGATCTTGTCTGGCACATCCCGCTGCAGGCGGGCGGGCTGAGCCCCTGGGGACGCCTCGGGGCTGGTTGGTCCCTGTCCCCTGTGCCTTGTCCCTCGGGCCCGGAGGGCACCGGGGCCAAGGCCTGTTTCAGCAGATGTGCCAGCGGGAGAGCCCTGGGATGCTGGCCCTGGAGTACTGGCCGCAGGGGAATGGGGCCACTGCTGGGTGCTTGAGGCAGAACCTCGTAATGTTCGTAAAAAATACTTGAGGTGACACTGCGGGAGGCTTTGCTTCCACGAAGAAAAGTGTGTTTTCCTGGCATAATAGAATGTGTGGTAATTGCTAGTGAGGAGGGGGCACACAAAGTGATGCCACATCCAAGGGAGGACCCTCGGCCCGGGCGGCGCGGGAAGGGACGGGAGCGGGGGAAGCCGTAATCGCCAGCAAAAAAGGAACCGGAGCAGATACTGTCCGGTCTGCAGCCCCTCTGTACTCCCCACATGTCCTCAGTTCACCCCTGCAGCACACGTGGGATGGAAAATGGAGTTTTCTTACAAAATAAAGCAAGAGGAGTCTCTCTTCTGGGTTTCTTCCACGATGCAAGTGAAATGGAAAGTAGGAAGTGTTTGGCTGGAATGCGTGGAAGAGAAGTGAGAGAGAGCACAAGAGGGGGGCTGGGACATTGGCTGGATTTAGGAACAGGGAGGGAGGGAAATGGAGAGGAAGGGCTGCCAGCAGCTGCTGGCACTGCGAGAGAACAGGAAATAGAGAAGATAAGAGGAGAGGAAGGAGGGGCAAAAGGAGAAGGGGACAAGAATGACGTTGCTGTGGTGGGCAAGGGCCATCTGAGAACACTGTTTAAAAAATTCTGGGATGTCAGGAACGCTGTGAAACAGGTGACCTAACACAGTTCCGATGACTTCACCCTATGCTATGTGTGCTTACGCTGGCCAGCAAGTGATCAACCTTTGCTTGAATATCTCAGATTCTAAACTAGTTTTGGGTTGCGCATTTAGCAAGTATATGTGGAAGACTCTGATAGTGTTGTATTGAGATTTTTTCAGGGTCCCTTCATCAATAATTCTGACGCTTTCCATGGGCAATGAATGCTCTGAAGCAAAGGAACATTTGGTGTTAGAAGCAAAGGGCTCTTGAAATCGTTTGTGCTCTTTACTGCTGCAGAATAGTTTACACTGCTGCCAAACACAATGTAATACTGCATCTCACACTCAGGGGATACACTGCTGAGCAGAGTGACTTTAGCACTAGATCCCAGGCCTATAAACAACTGGACACATCTTGAATGAAATTTATTTGTATAAAAGCATCTGTCTCTTTTCAGTCTAGTCTACTGTGCAAAAAATGTGGTGGCTTGTTTGTGTAGTGCTTCCTATCTCCAGTGATAAGCTTACTAAAATTAGGAGTTATGAAATAACTTAACTTTTAAACTGCTGACAACTGTCAGGTTGAAATTCACAAACTTGCACAGAAGTAATTTAATGACCTGAATTTAATCCCTGCTGGTATGTTTCAATGCTAAAGACAAATATATTTCACCAAAATAAAGTCTTGGGTTTTTAATAGTGTTTTTATTCCCACATTGAGCAACCTATTTTTATGCTTTATTTTACTGGGGTTTGAACAGAAAGGGTTTTGGGGTGGGCTACTAGGGTGGCTTGTGTGAGAAGCTGCCAGGAGCTTCCCCATCCCCCATGTCCTTGCCAGCCAGTTCCAAGACAGACCTGCCACTGGCCAAGGCTGAGCCCATCAGTGATGGTGGTAGCAACTCTGGAATAACATATTTAAAAAGGGGAAAAAAGTGATTGTGCAACCCAGAGAGAGGAGTGAGGATGTATGAGTGGAGTAACTCTGCAGAAACCAGGTCTGGGGGAGGAAGTGCTTCAGGCATCAGAGCAGAGAGTTACCTGCAGAGTGTGATGAAGACTGTGGTGGGGCAGGCTGTCCCCTGCAGTCCACAGAGGTCTGCAGTGGAGTAGAGATCCACCAGCAGGCCATGGAGAACCCATGCTGGAGCAGTCTGTTCCTGAAGGACTGGGTCCAGTTGAAGAGGTCCACGCTGGAACAGTTTGAAGAATTCCAGCCTGTAGGAAGAACTCATGTTGGAGAAGTTCATGAAGGATTGTCTCCAATGGGAGGCAGCCCACACTGAAGCAGGGGAGGAGTGTGAGGAGTTCTCCCACTGAGGAGGAAGGAGCAGCAAAGACAAGTTTGATGAACTGACCAAGCCCCCAGTCCCAGCTCCTCTTTCTCAGCTGAGGGGGAGGTAGAGAATTTGGGAGAGAAGTGGAACCTGGGAAGAAGGGAGGGGTGGGGGAAAGGTGATTGGTTCTATTTCTGATTATCTCACTCTAATTCCATTTATTATCAAACAAATCGGTTTCCCTAAGATGCATCCGTTTTTCCTGTGACAGTAATCAATCAATGATCTCTCCCTATTTTGATCTCTACCCACAAGACTTTCAGTGTATTTTTCCCTCTGTCTGGTTGGAAAGGGGAGTGGCAGGTGGCTTTGGTGGGCACATGGCTTCCAGAGAGGGTTAGGCCTCCACATTTATTTAAGACATAAAATATCCCCCTTACACAAAGATCTGATGGCAACAGCCCAGTGATTTGCCCTTTTCAGAAATTAATGTTATGTTTTCACTATGACTGTGTGTTTGGGGTGTCTCTTCTCCGTTTTTTTCTTTCAAGAAGCTCATACCCCAGGGTAGATAGAGAGGAAGGGTTTTCTCTGGATGCCATTGTCCCTAGGCAGTATATGGGAAGACAGTAAGTGGTAGATAATCCAAGTGTTCCTTGAAATTCATTGGGGACATCAGATACCTTTCCACTTGCTCTTATATACAAGTCCCTCTGCCAGTCCTCCTATGGGCTAGATGATGTTGGACTAGTAAGTCAATAAAGGACTGACAAGGTTACATTTAACTTTCTAGAGCACTAATCTCCAGTTCTGTTTAGGATTCCAGTGTCTGATTTTACCCCAGTACTCTTCTTATTTTTCTTAATAATGCTGCATAGAAAAGCTCAGATGCCTGCCCTTACATCTGCATAGGACCCATATTCCTTGGAACAATTCACATGGGACCTCCCAAGGCCTCTCTGTTGAGGTGACCACAGCCACAGTCAAAGACAGATAACAACTGTTGTTACCAGCTTACCAGAGCAGCTCAGATTTCAGGTAAAGTTGTTTACACAAAGGGAAGGTCATGGTTTAAAGCTCCTTGAGTCCTAACCAGAGCTTTCAAACCTTTATAGTATCAGTTCAAATTGAAGATAGAAAAAATGGAGAGGCAGACAAAATGGAATTTGTGGTCCAAAGTCCCTGATATAAAGTGAATTATTAATCATGCTAGAACTATTTTCACTGTTGCCACAGTAAGTTACTAGCTGTGTTTTGTGAAAAGCAGCAACTGTATTTTGTACTGCTGAGGAATGTCCTATCTCACCACCATTGTCTTTGCACTGTGTTTGCTGTAGATCGATGCCTCCATTCTCCAGTACTTTGGAAGCCACACGAGAAGAGCAGTTCTGTATGCACCTCCTGCTCACCATGAAGCTGACCGTCAGCTCTGTCAGCGCATCCTGGCAAAACATGGATATACCGTCACAGTCCTTGGAAACAGGGGACTCGTGGAAGAGCTGAGGCATGAGGGCCCTTATCACAGTAAGAATAATTTGACTTAGTTAATATGTTAATTAATAAGTGTGATCACTAAATGTAGAATTGATCCAGTGTTCTTCAACAAACAGAAAGCATAAAAACTCTGACAAAAGTAATGATAGAAGCCAAATTCTAGCCCTTCTCTGATGTGTGGATATTTTCCCACAGTTAGGTCATTCTTCCATTAGCTATATCCTTCTGTAAAAAATGCAGCAGAGTAGTTCATCATAGTCTTGAACTAAATCAGATCAGTTTGGTTCCTGATGACTTCTCAAACCTACTTCATCAGTATAACTGAGGGATTTTCAATGGAATGTTTCATAACAAAACACACACCTACTACATTTTCTACCTTATCCTTTTCTCTCCTAAAGAAAACTTGTTTGTGTGAAGTTTTTTTCCGCTATTAATGTTTTGATTGTTCTGTAAATTTGTTAAAGAACACAATATAGAACAAGTACATTTTGAACTTGGTGCTGAATCTAGGATAGATTACTGTTGGTTCTTAGTTCGTCTTGAAATTTGATCCACACTACAAGCCGTCTACTGAAGAATCCTGATCTCTTGCACAAAGGACTGTAGCTTTATTGTGTAGAGTTACACTGTGCTTGATAGAGAAGCTTGGGCCCCAGTTAGATGTGTGATGACCATGTTTGAGTATTCTTGGACATCTCAGAGGTATGAACTGAAACTGTGATGCCAGTCTGGTGCTGGAAGTCAGTTCAGGAAATGGAAGGCTCTGAAAAAAGTGTACAGTCTACTATTCTGCCAGAAGAAAAATGGTGTAGTTGGATATTTCTTGTGCTAAAGGGTGTACACTTTGCATCATTCAGGCTTGCAGTATACTTCTGGAGCTACCAGAGAGCTCAGGTTTGCTTTGAGTTTTAACCAAACCAGATAATTCCGTAGATAATAAACTACAGTTACTTAGCATGCTTGAGATTGCTCAAAATTCCATCACTAATTTCAAGTTTCTCTAAGAAACTTTCTTGAAAATAAGGTACATGTGGTTTTCTTTGGCAGGCTGCCAAGAAGTAGTAAATTGTCTTAATCTCACTCTTACTTCAATCTAGTTTTGTAGTCACCTTTTAGCTGCTCCTTTCTTGAGTACTTTCCATCTCAGAGTGACAAGACACATGTCTTACAGCCTTTGCTAATGTCAGATGGGCTGCAGAGAAAAGTTGGTATTTCTGGGGACCATGTGCACCATGTCTGTGAAATACTTTTGTTTCAGATGGCCAAGGAAGTGGGTATGCCAAATTCAGTTGCAACTTATTAAAAAAAAAAGGAAAGGAAAAGAAAAAGAAAAAAAAAAAACTTTACTAGATTTTCCTACAGTGCTGAATTCAGATCGAAGTTCTCCTGTACAGTTTTTACACTTCAAATATTGCCTCTGCAGAAATGTGCTTAACTGTGGATATTTATACTTTACAGGCTAGAATCAGTACTTCCTGTAGTTTTTTTCCAGTAATAATAATGAAAAAAAATAATAAAAAGGTCAGGTATTTTCCAGAAACATCCCACAGCTTCCAGCAGATGTTGGATTATGTAAAAAAGACAAATGCTTGCCAACTTAAGGCAAAGAGTAAGACTCTACTGTCGTTTCATGACAGCATAAATCTGCCTTTAACTATTCTCTGTTAAGCAAGTGTCTAGCTTTAAAGTTTATGTTTTAAAAACAAGAAATAAATAATAGAGCATGTCTACATACCAAACCAATGATCTTTTCTTTCAGCTAAGCAAATTACATTCAAAGTTTATTTTCTTCCCTAGTAGATGGTGGGGTTTACTCTTCTGGATGGGATAGAACTCCTTATTTTGGAGAAGGATATTTTGAGCTATTCTTTGGTATAATATTTTTCTAAAGTGTTATTAAAAATATGTTCCTTTAGGCCTCAATTAAAAATATGTAGATAATGAATTGAGAAACACAGAGTGTGAATGCTGTGAAAAATCTAAAAAAATAGTAAGTTCTTATTATTTGGTATTTCTTAGCAGCTCTATCGGGTGCTTTTATTTGTGTGCAGTCTTTCTTACTCATGTATCTTTCAAAGCTCACTCTAAATTTGAAAGGATTTTTTTGTTTTGAATGGCTGAGAGCCAAGACTCTAGCTAAGTCATATATGGAAAAAAATTCACCACAAAACATTCCTAACTTTTTTTTGTGCTGGCCTGCTAAGAATTTTTGGACCAGTTCTGCTGCTGTTTGAAACCCAAATGTGACAGCTCTGCTCACTGATCTTCCAGAAAGATCCTCAACACCTGGACTGCAGCACTGTTCATTGCAGTCAGAGAGAAACATCAGGGGAATAGTTTTCTTCAGTGGAAATTTTTCACTTCTAACAAACCAACCAAAACCATTTTGAGTTTTGGTAACTGGAAAGCAGTTGGCTAAAAAGAAAAAAAACTTTTTTTTTTAAATCATGGCAAAGAGACTGTGGTTTATGGGTTTGCTATCAAAAATCCATACAGATGTGTTCTGTAGTAAAACATAAATTATTCAAACCCCTAATTTTTCACTGAAAAATAGCTTTGTCAGTGAATTCTCAAGCAGCTTTGCTTGAACAAAAAGTAGTTGTGCTTTCACCATTCCTTAGCAATTGAACCCACATGGAGGGAAAATTCCATGGACTGATGATACCTGTGCCTGTTCTGAGCTCTTTGAGACTTCTTTTGCAGCAGCCCTAAATGAGCCATTTGCTGTAAATTTAACATATCTCTTTGTCTGCTGCTGGTATGGAGATAGAGAGGTGGAACTGCATTAGAACTGTGTTAGTAGCAGATGATGGAATAGTCAGATTTTGCAGAGAGCTGGAATTACTACCTTGGGAAATCTGTTTTGACATGGTCAGTGTCTCCAGTAAGTATCTGTGGTAAATCTGTTTTGAAGTAAGCAGTTCAGAAGAAATTGCTGATGAGCAAACAGCTCATCATAACAGCTGATAAGAAAGGTACCAGGTTGTATTGGCCAGCACATCTACACATGGCACATTTGTTTGGTCTGCCAGGTAATGGGGTTGGTTTTCCTTCCTCTCCTCTGGAGCAAGATAAGCCTTTGCCATACCTTGGAGGGGGTTGAAATTGGTGTCACAATCTCATGAAAAATAATAAAAGGATCAGAAGGAGGACTGAGAAAGCCCTGCACTTCCAGGCTTTCTCAGGGGAGATTTGCCATACTGAGCTGTACAAGCCTCTGGACTTCCTTGCCTCAGCCCAGGACAGAGCTGTGTTGCTCTATCAGAGATGAGTGGGATGAGCCACCTGGCTTCAGAGCCCCCTTAGATCCTCCCAGAGTGGCAAATACCAGAGAAGAACTTGCCAAATATTTTCCAGTGTCTTCTGCCTTCTTCCCTGTTCTTCCAGTCTGAGAAGCTCTCCTCTCTGTTACCACAGTAAAGATTACCAGGATGTGTGTGTCCCTATGACTCTGTGCTACCCTGCCAACATTTTCACAACATACTTCAAAAGGAAGGTTTTATCTCAGAAATTTGTTTCTCTAGTAGGCATTTCTGCCCTCCAAAAATAATATTTTCTAGTTACTGCCTGCTGCCTGAATCGTTCCTGAATTCCATACTTTGCCTTGATAACATCTTCAAAGATAAATAAACTACTTTTATCTTTCCTTACAGAGCCATCAGTTTTTCTGTCCTTTGCTGGATGTGCCTGCCTCATTACTCTTTGGTGACCCTCCCTTAATAGGCATTTCCTTAATTTCTCAATTCTTCACCTTTAGTAATAGTTATGCAAATCTCAGCAAACGTCAGGCTCCAAGAAATGTGTGCAGTTGTATGTTACAAATCTGACTGGCCAATTTTAATTAATTCAGCAATAACATGCAGAATTCTGTCATTACCACTAGCTCTTGGAGTGGAAAAGATTGTGCATAAGCTCAGTGGTAGCCCACCAGTCTGGCCATGGTAAAAAGCACAGGTATTCAGGCTCCTGACAACTGAGTGCAGCATAACATTACATGCTCCCTGCTGCTTTAGAGTGTTAGTAATTTGGTGGAAGCTCTTGCAATTGCAATGAGGGACTTTAAAAAAGAATCATAAACCATTTTCATAGTATTGCTTTTACATGATCATTTCCTATTTTTAGAATACTGCAGTTAAGTATTTAACATTTACTGTTGCCTCTTTTTTGCAGTTTGAATGACATCCATTGAAGATTAAATTTTAGCCATGCCATTAAAAAGATCACTACAGTACAAATATTGATGTGGGTTGGGATTTTTTTGTATGATTTATTGTTCCATAAAATAAGTATTGAAACCATCTTAGCTTTGTTCAATATTTAGCTTTTCTGTCAATTTCCATGGAAATCAACACCATTTTCATGTCCTACTCATTTTCCTGACATTGTTAAGTATGGATCATATACTACATAGACACTTAAATTTACATATATTGCAAAGAATATTAGATCCATAGTTATTTCTTATTTTCTGACATTGCCAATATACACTGGATAATGTCATTTTTTCTGCCATTTTAAGAGCATGCTATGTTTAAATACTTGGCTGTGTAAACTAAGCCCTAGTTCCAGCAACTAGCTATGAGGATGATCTAGCTTTTTGCAGATGTGGGAGTGGTGCTTGGGTGGAGCTGCACCAGCAACAGGAAGGGATGATTGAGACAACAGACCCATGGGAGCAAATCTGAGCAAATCTTGGCCTTTCTCTTCATGTGCTTGGGTCAAGAGATCTGTCTGGTATTTAAAGTGGCACTACTATGTATTACAGCAAGGAGTAAATTCCCCCTCACTGATAGAGACATGTGAATATATCCAGGTATAACTCATTTTTCTGTAAAATGGTGGTTTGGGAATTGTAATATTATGGAGTATAAGGCCTCTGCTGCCCCCCTCTTAGCTCTCTGTAGAGAGTTTATTTGCTTCTTTGTACACAGTGGTGGTCATTCCCTGTGGTAAAAGCTGGTGTTGGGGAATGTCAGGGAAAATGAGGCTGCAGGAGCAAGCACAGGTGTTGATGTGGAGTGATGCAAAGTTTTTTGTCTCTCTATATATTGCATGACTGAAAAAGTGGCCGGGGGGATACAGATTAAAGAAAATTCTCATTTTATTTTCCCCAAAAGCAATTTTTGAATCAGTCTTTGTCAGTTTTTCATTTTGATTTGCTAGGCATCCTTTGGAAAAATTAATTTTTAAAGAAAATTTAGATTTTTCATGGAAGAAAATTACTCAGTTCACTTTGCTTCACACTTCGAGTTACAAGGCCAGAAAATGCTGCCACATCAGTTAGAGATGGAGAAAACTAGGCTAGAAACTGTGTGAGTCACTGTCAGAACTAGGATGAAATCCATGCTCTTTCTGTATGTCTTTCTGTTATTCCTTTAGCATATTGGATCACCTCTCACTGTTTTCTTCCCTGTTTATACTTTTGACCAGAGGCTAAGTAGGAGAAGTATCAGCTTAATTGCTGACATCTGGCCAGCAGCAAGCACTTGCAGCAGTGCTCCTTCATAAGTGCAGCCAGTAACAGTTTCCTCAGAGCTGCTAATTAGTCTAGAGAATAAACTGCAGCCATGGGTTTCAGAGGCCCCCAGGGCCATGGCTGGTGACTGTCAGACATCAGGTTTTCATTTTCCAAGACATACCATATCAGCAAAATTAGTGAAAATGAGAGAAGGTGCTAGAGACAGGAGGACACAGTGGTGCTCTCTCTTCAGTGAGTGTGAAGGCTGGAATGTTTGGGTGAACAGAGGTGCTTGTTAACACAAAGTGTTAACGAATTCTGCTGCCAAGGAAAAAAGAACAATCTGTTCATTATGCCTGTAGTAATCAGGGCATGATGTACTACAACGAAGTTGTTATTAGGAAATCTGTTTTTGGAGTAAAGCTAGTGAAGTAATCAAATGGATTCCCTGGAGCTGTGGAGCATTCAATCTTAGATATCTTGAAATATTAGGTAAAGAGATTTTATTGGGTGTAGTGAGTCCCCTGGTGGGGTAACAAGATGGTCTCACAGACTTCTTGGAATATATGACTAGCCTTGAGAAAATCAGGCAGACAGAAAACTGAAGAGGGAAAATGATGATTTCTAAAGAAGATGGACAGATTTCAGGTGTGAATCAGCTGCGGTGACTCAGAGCTTGGAGGAACAAACAATATGTAGTTTAGAGCATCTTCTTAAAATGCAAAATATTCTCAAACCCCCCAAAATTTATGAGAATATATTCCCGATGAGAGTGGGGAAAAGGGAAGGGAGCAAAAATCAGTTGTGCTTAGATAACAGCCAGCTGAACTTGGAGAAAGTAGAAAGCAAATAGTGTACTGTGAAATACAGATGTTTTTCATGGGATGGCATATAAAATAAGTACTGAGAGAACCAAATTTTCTCCCTTAGCGAATAGTTTTCTGTGGAGTTAGAAATACATCAACAAGAGTAGGAAACATTAATTTTAACTTTTTTTCTTTTTTCCTTTTTTTAAATTTTTCAGAATACAGTTAGGAGGAGCCCCTACTTGCTGTTTATTTCAGCCTCAGACAAGTTTCCATGAAATCCAACTAACTTTAGCAAACAATTATAAAGACTAAAGGCCCCAAGGAAAATTTCTTGTGTGTTCTGTAAACATCTGGTTGCCATTTTCAATTACAAGGACCAACCCACTGAAGGAAGCAGTTTAGTTTTTTTGGAACAGAAATGGGACACTGGGGTTTTTGTTCTTTTTCATAGTGGAGAGTAAAGGAAATGTCAGGAATAGAGAGGTCACTAGATGCTCAGCTTTTATAAATACAAAAGTCTCTGAGAAAATTAAAGTAAATTGGAATCAGGTTCTGAAAGTGTAAACAGCCCTGTGGAGGTAAGGTTAAATAAGCAGGACTGGAGATCCTAGCATGCCAGCAAAAGCACAAGATCATTCTATCATAAGTAAGTAATTTAAAATAGTGTGCAAAATAATAATAATGGTGAAGCTCGCCACAGAAATATTTTGTGGGTTACCATACAAATACATGTGTACATTCAAATCTAGCAGATGTAACTTTCCAAAATCCTTTTGGTTAACTGTTGGTACAAATATATAACCAACAGTATACAAAACTGGTTGGTTTCCTGATGCAAAATAGATGTCATGTGAGTCCTGAGCTAAGTTTTGACAAATAAAGCACACATTTTAGAAACACTTCTTTGTATGTTGTTAAACAAGGAGCTTCCTAAACAAGCTAAATCAGTAGAAATGTGATCCTCAGAGCATACTGAGTTACAAGGATGTAACAGATTTAATCGGCTTCCATAACATGGAAGTTCATTTAGTTTTGGGGAGGAAATGCATTCCAGAAACATACATTATCTTGATCACTTTTTAGTTTTGCTTCTAGCAATTAATCTCATGCCACACACATCATTGGTTTCAGTACAAGACATAAGATTCTGACACACACAAAGGAATTCTGCTCTCTAATGCGATGCTGTGGTTTCGTGCTAGAAAATCTAAATGCATCATATATTTTTCTGAACAATATGTATTCTTCTTCCTAATTACTAGCAGAACATGTTCATGCTTTGTAGAAGAGCACACAAATGATTTCTTTGTATTACTGAAATAAACCCTCTGTAAGATTGTACTGAATCCTCTGTTTCAAATGCACTCTTTTTATTTAGAAAGTGAAATTCTTTATTTGTTTATAACAAAAGCATAAGGACATTGAGCTCTGCCACGTAAAACCAAAATATATAGCATTTAGTCCTAAATGTACCAAATATATCCTTCTCTGAGTGTTCTCTTTACTTTTTAAACAGAACATGCAGTCCAGTGGAGAGTGGTATTTAAAGGGCTGACTTAGAGATTACAATAATTAAAATGATACATGCTGATTACACAGTGAGCTAAAATTAAAACTTTACTGGAATAAATTATGTCATGTTAACAGAATCTGAAAAACACCAGTGTCCAGGAAGATCCACACGTTTGCCAAAGGAAAGCAGCAATGTGCACAGCTACTGAAATTAAATAAATACAAGGGATTTAGGCATCAGTATAGCTGCTTTGTAATATGCTAGGAGCATGCAAATCCTGTAAAAAGCTTTGAGGTAATTTTTTATAACTGTAGTGTGTCAGATAAGAAGGTAACAGCATACAATTGCTTTTAAAAGTATTTTAAAAATGCTTCCCTTTAAGAAATGAATCCTGTCTCTGATTGGGCTCAAGCAGCAACTCTGGTTTATAAATATATATGTCTGTTCCTAAATGTCAGATAATTGTCTGCTAATATAGGTGCTGGGAGAATGTCAGTCAGTCTGGCCAGAAGCCTGTCACCATCCTGCCAGAGTACTCTCTGGAAGGGACTGTTGGTCAGGACTGCTCAGTGATTTGGCTCCTGGGAGCTCTGGACCCTTTTTGATGCAGTCACTGGCTCTGAGCCCTGGTCAGCTGTGAGAAGTGTGCTGCTGCCTTTCATCACTGTGCTCCCATTTTAGGCAGAGGCATTATATACCACTGAAACAAAAACACGATTTTCTTTTTTTTAACTTTGGCTACCATGACTGTTATTGGTTCAGGCAGCAAAAGGCTTATACACTGTGTAGGCCTTCATTGTAATTTGCAGCCAGCCCACGCCATTCCTAGGTTCAGATTCCAACTTTCTCCAGCTGCATCCACTTTCAGCTGACAGCTCTTTTGAATGCTGCATCCCAAAGCCACTCCAGACATCAAAAGTGCAGTAGCCACCCACGGTTTAGAACGTTTCTGAAAATTTCACACAATGTATTGTTGTTACGCTGGCTTATCTTGCATCAAAAGGGAACCTTTTCTTCATGATTATTCTACCCTTCTGATGTTCATTGCTCCCTCAGAGTTGATTTTCAATGTAATATTGAATATTTTATTACACAGCCCCTGAGGTTGTCCATTTAGAGGTAATCCTAGTTTGCACAGATGTCAAAGAGAATGGAGGCTCTTCTGACATTCTCAGAAATTGAAACTATTTCTCAGTTTCAAGTTAATTATGAGATCCTTTGGATTTCTGGAAAAAAATATTTAATACAGAAAATTATCACTAAAGTGACACACTACCTTTGATTAAAAAGGAAAAAAACCCTCATATCATGACTTTCTATCATTTTTGGCAGGCATGTTTCCTTACAAAACAATGCCAATTCTTCAAAACAAAAAGGCAAAATATTGAAGGGATTTGGATTAAAAAGTAACAGTGGATTAGGATTTGAGCAACTTTAGCTGGTAGCAGGATTAAAAAAATATAGTCTTAATATATTTCCTCAATGGTGCCTCACATTAATAAAATACAGTCCTCTGCTGATAGAGAGAAGCACAGAGGAGCTGAGTGCCATGCATTTTTGAAAGTTTGAAGCAAATTGGTCAAGTCATAAAGTGTTTCTATAACAAGATTATTGTTGTAATGACTTTGTTTCTGACATTCGTGGTAATGCTTTCAAAAATAAATATTTAGCTATAAAAAGGATTTTCAGTTTTAATTTATGGCAACTACTAAAAGTGTATACATAGAGAGAGCTTACAGAGTGTTCTGTGTTTTGTAAATGCAAGATGAATCTGGCAGAACCACAGTTATTTTAGGTCTGAGAGAATACAGCTCAGTTGATCTGTTTACTGAAGAAGGATTTTTGGTGTAAAAGGGAGAAATAAGACAAGATCATTTTTGTTTATTTGGAAGAAAACCAGTTCACAACATTTGTTTTTTCTGCAATAGGCAAAATAGAAAACATATCAGCATACCAAAATACCGTTCAACAGGCTGCTAGGCAAAATAAGAACAAGATATAGCTATTTTGGAGCAAATCAAGAATCATTTTTCTGTCTAAAGGGGAATTAGGCATTTAAATATTTTTTTTCCCATTTGGCTTTAGCAAGGCTATAAAAAACCTTTCTCACCTCAGGTTTCACAGCCACAGTGAGGCCAAGTATTAGTGGAGCCTGTCTAGAAGTCATTCTTCAACAAAAAATAATTGAGGTAATTTTCTATAAAGATGAGACTGAAGTCATGGACTTTAAATAAGTAGAGCTTGACATGTTAGCCCTATTTTCCCTTCGAATGTAGTGTCAGGGCTTTAAAAAAAGCTCTAAGGCTAGAAGTGAGATATGTGAAGTAGGAGAAAGCATCAGGTTTTCTTCTTTCTTTACCCATCTCCATGGCACATATGATTTACAATATTTTTTTTTTGCAAATCTAACAATATGAGGATATCTGTTGATCTCCAAAAGTGAGGTCTGACCCTACATTTCTTTAAAATGTTTGCAGAGATAATTTTAAGGTCTCCTTTAGAGTCCATGTTTTATGGATCCTCTACATGGCAGTCCATATATCTGTCATGGACTTCCACTACCCCATGGCGTACCTGGTGAGTAGAAGTGAAAGGCAAAATGGTGTGATACATTGAAAACAGTATCTGTGAAGTGCAGCTGGAAACCCTTACGTTGGGCATGATTTCATTATTGCATCCCTGTCTTCTGCAGTTTTGTCTAACTCATAAATCAAATGGGTCAATTCCCTGGTTCTAAGGACAAGTGACACAGTATGGCTCATGTCCATGTATCTAAACTGTTTTCCCTGACTGAGGGTGGCCTGCTTCTCGCTGAGTTTTAGGAACTGTCACTGGCTTAGGCTGTCTCCTGGGACATTGCATGGCCACCCAGGGAGAGGAAAACAAACACAGTAGATGATTGCAGGCCAGTGATTGAGCCTGTGTCCTGACACTGTTTATTTTAGCCATTGCCCTTATTCCCAAGCTTCTTTTTTTCAGTATTGTTTCGTGTCTCCTGGATATTACAGAACCTGGCACATTAACAAAGATAAGTATAGGTGCCTGAGTGCTCTAACTGCAGTGATCAAGGTCTGTGATTTGGATCTTAAAATATGGAGTTTTGTTTCTTGCATATGTGATCAAACATCATTATTTTAACATTGTAATTGGCATTCTCATTCATTGTAATTAGAATGAGACAGGACATTAAGACAAATAAACCCATTTACTCCTTAGCTGCTTATCCTGAGGCTGCTGTATATCCACAGAAGGGAAGAGGCTGTTTTCTCAGCTGTATCTCTATTTCTGCCTTTTAAGGTCAATGATGAATTCTCATTAGTGCCATCATTCAGAGGGCTTCTCAGCTCAGGTACCTAATATTCTGTTGCAAAGAGTGGGAGTGGTAGAAATGTTGGGGTGAAATGCAGGATAGAAAGTAATCACAAGCTTGAAATTTGGTTCTTTGGGAAAAACTCCTCCTCCCTAGGAACTACTTTCAGATTGAATCTTCTTTCCAGCCACCAGCTCTTTCTGTTTGTTGCATGTTCCTTTCTAAAAGCCCAGACTTTTCCTTACAAATATAGGATCTGCAGGTTTTGCAATAGTCTAGTGGGGAAGGCGCCTCAGTACCACTTGTTAAGTTCTATGTACACACTCATCCAAGTTAGAATGTGCTTCCACAAGGTCCCCAAGGTGCTTTGGGGCTCCTGTTCACTCATCATGTCCAGCACTGTGGTGGAGTCTCCCCAGGGACATCTTGGGGGTACCAGGGCAGGGGCTTGTGTCTCTCTGACAGGGTAACCGAGGTTAACCCACCGAGCATTGTGCCTCTGTGCTCCTTTGTGTGTGTGTGCCTGTGCATGAGAGAGAAGAGTATTTTGTGGGCAGATCCCCTTCCTGCAGTGTCCCTGGGAGCAGCTGGAGCAGGGTGCTATTTGAATTCTCCCACCTGCTGCAGTTCCTCTGGGCTCCATTGTGCAGCCTGGTCCCTGCCTGTCTCAGCTGCATGACCCTTCTTCCTACATGCACATTCTCTCCTTCCTGATTTCACCTGGTTCTTCATGCCAATCTATTCTCAGTAGCCTCTTTCTAATATTTCTCAATCTGTCATCTGTCTTTTTTGCCAGGCAGTTTCCTTCTGTACCTTCACAGAAGGTAAGAAAACACCTACACAGATGGATTTAGCTGAGCTTTGGTGGATCTGTGACATCTGTGCTTTAATTAGATACCAAGTACTTCCATCCTAATGAAGGTTAGGTCTAAGTCCCACAGTGTGTGGGTGAGAAACATACATGGCAGCTTGGACTGTCGTGGCCTATGTTGTGTATTAAATACATATAAAGTAAGAATTCCAGCATTTGGGAGCAGTTGGGGTTGGAAGTTGTTTTTGCTTGCAAACAAGAAGAGCCATACAAGAATAACCATATTGGATTATTAGGAGCTTTTAGTTTCACTGAGGCTTGCTGTGCAGAAAATACCCATGTGTGGAGAACATACCAGAGTAATCTGAATATTAATCCAAATCATGGTGTGTAAGCACAGAAGTGGAATAACAGGCTTGAGTGTTTGAATTGCTCCAATGTGTTTGTCATTGGGTCAGAACTGCATATTTTCCTTTTATTTGCTATTGAACTCTACTAGAGCTCAGAAAGCATTTTGACAGCATATTTTCATACCTTGAGAGGTTATGCCATGATAAAACCTATAGGTTGTTAGAGTTGCAGTCTGTAATACATCTCAGAGGAGAATTATTCTTAGCCTGACTGTCTTTTCTAGATAGACTGAGAACCATCTAATGCACCTGCCTTTCAATACTGCAGTATTCTTCTCCCCATGTCAGACTAATGTAATTTCTGAATGCACCTTTATTTCCAGTATTCTGCCCATTCTTTGGTTGCACAGAAAAGTATATGGATATAATTTAATAATACTGCAATTTAATTTTTTTTGGTACCTTTGGTTTTCTTAGTGACAGTTATCTGCAAATTGAAAACCCAACTTTAAAACATTTGCTGGAGGTCTGAAATTTCTTTTTTTGTTGTCTGCTATAGTATGGTAATTTATTGATTGAAGAAAGGATTGTTAATCTATTGCATAGATTTTGATGTTAATGGAGAAAGAAATGTCCTGTCTGTTCTCCGTTCTTTTACTTAATGCCTGCAATAGATTTCTTCTGCTTCTTTTAGAGAAAGTCATCTATCTTGTATGATCAATTGTTCCAGTAAGGAAGATGGTAACTCTTTAACTTGGTAGCTAGCTCTAAGGCAGTTTTAGGGTTTGAGACCAGGTGGAGAAACTAAAATATCTTTACACGTTCGAGAGTATTTTTGATAGAAACAGGTAGCTCCCGGCTTGTAACGCTAATTTTTTTTACTTTTGAAATTTGCCTTTAATTGACAAGGAAAGATGGCTTGAAACTAGTCTCTGATATAAATAAACAGTAATAAAATAATTCTTTCAGGCAAGAGTGGAAGCATTATGCCTCTCCATTTGCAGTTAGACCCAATATCGCTCCACAGCACTTGCAGAATAGATACAGGATAGTCAAGCATTACTCTGTTTTTATGAGAGGCACTGCAAACAACTTCAAATGCCTATTTCACTGCCCCAATTCTGAACTCAGATGTGACTGTGCATTAATTCTTGAGCACAGGGCAATGTTTTGTGCTAAGCTGTTCAGGGATAGATGAGCTGTCCTTGAAATTAAACTGATTCCATTTGGTTCACACCAGCCTCTCCTCTACAAAGAATGCTTCCCTTGACACTTCAAACCCTCTTAGTTAGGGAGTAGTTGAGCCAAAATAAATCCTGATCATCCTCAAGGGGAGTGAGTAGTGACTGTCCTCAGGATTCCTTCAGCCTTTCCCTGGCAGCCACACAGCAACTGCACAAAGTATTTTGTGAATGAATTGACTGTGTCCAACCATCTCAGCATCAATCAAAGTGTAGGGTATTTTTTTACATTTAAAGTACTTGACTGCAATTAATGTGACAATAGATTTTAGCCTAATTTGTCCAGCTAATCTGGTGGTTATGGGGCTGTGTGTTATGTCACAGTACAATCAGTCTGAACACACTCTGAAACTGCGAAAGATTTGCATAAAGGCACATGAATAGCTGCTTTCCAGAACAGTTCAGAAAAATATCAGAAACGTCACCATCTTGTCCTGTGCCATCACTCATGTGGAGTGGTTGTTTCTCCATTGTTGTTGTAGTGATTCCATGTTGGTAATAGCTCATGACCACCACCACACCAAAAGAGAAATTAAAATGGTTCCAATAACTGCTGTTTTAAGGAGAAAATTCCCAAACACCTAGGTGTGAGACATTCCTGTAGGGAAAGTGTTAAAAATGAAGTAGAGATATCAAAACCTTGCAAGAGGACATGTCATTAAGAAAGAAAAACTATTCAGTCAAACAAGTGGCATTCTGATATTTGCACAACAAGACAGCCAAACTGCTGTAACCAGAAATAGGCTTCAAAGGATATTTGCCCCTGGAGTGCTATCTGTGAAGCTCAGATCGTCAGAGGTGTAGAATTCTCACATCCCCATACCCTGTCACACAGCTTGCCTGATGCTGCTGCTTGCTGAGAGGCCGAAGAGCATAAAATTCAGCCTAGAATCCAGGGGCAGTCAGTGAGGCAGAAGTTCTGTCTTTGAGACATCTGTTTGTGCTTCCACTTTAAACTCCTGGCTAGCTAACTATTGGCTCTTATAAATTGACTGCATAGCAGGGTTGAAGTCCAACACATTCCTCTGCCCAGTTTGAAGTAGGATTTGTGCACAAACACTGCTTCCATAAATACGTGCTTCCTCACCCAACTCAGTACAATCTGTGCTCCCTCCATTACCATTCAGGAGCAGAGGAGTTTGACTTTTATTTTCCCATGTATACTATGAGGACTCATGACTCATGAAGATAAAACTTGCATTAATCTAAAACGTATTTATTTTTTTTTTACAGATCAGGATTACCATATGCTTTAAGTACAACTGAATACAGTTGAATGCATCAATATGTAAACAGTAACCTTTCCTGAAAATCTTCTCTTTACATCCATGCAGCTTAGAGGTGTCTGAAAATATATTTCAACTAGAGCTGACACGAATTTCTCTTAAAAATGGATCCTGTATGAAGCTCAGGATCTTCCTTTGCAGAGGTTCTATAGCTTCCCTAGAGTAAGGTATTCCAGTACTTGATACATGTGTTCTTTATGTACACTTTGCTGCAAATTAAAATGCCTCTTTTGTAGCCTGTCTCCACTGATTAGAGAGATAACTGACTTTGGATGGGTAAAAATTTATTCAGTGGTGGTGTGGTTTAACTCCAGCCATCAGCAAAGCACCACCCAGCTCCTTGCTCATCTCCCTCTGGTGGGATGAGGGAGAGAATCAGAAGGGTAAAAGTGAGAAAACTCATGAATTGAGATAGACAGTTTAATAGGGAATTCAAAAGCTGTGTCTGCAAGCAAAGCAAAACAAGGAATTAATTCACCAGTTCCTGTGAGCAGACAGGTGTTCAGCCATCCCAGAACAGGAGCTTCGTAATGGATGGAACCAAGCGGGTTAGTTGGGCAGACAAATGCCACCACTCTGAATGGATGTGTCTTCCCCCACTCCCTGCTCCCTTCTTCTCCCAGCTTTTGTTTTTGAGCACAGCATCATATGGAATGGAGCATCCTTTTGGCCAGTTGGGGTCAGGTGTCCTGGCTGTGTTCCCTTCCAGCCTCCCTGCTGCAGGTCAGCATGAGGCACCAGGAAGGCACTGACACTTAGTTCAAACAGTGGTGTGTTGTAAACTGGTTTGTACCAAATCAAAAGGCATCACTGTGTGAGTTGCTACACAAAGGACTGACTCCATCCAAGTCAGTCCCTGTAGGAAGTCTTCCACAATCTATCTTCTTTTTCTAACCCTCTACAGAAATCTAGGAACAGAGTTACTGGAAAGATATGACTGACACAAAATGAAGGAGAAGGATTAACCCCTGACCATTGTTATCACTGTAATCCTCATAAACAGGATTGGTTACAATTCTTGATATCTGCAGGGCTATTTAGAATTCTATGGGGAATTGGCATGGAATAAATTAAAACTGAAATTTTTAGGGAGGGGATTCAACTCTTTCAGCTTCAATAAATACTTGCCAACAGCTGAAAAGTTATTTATATTTACTTTGTTGGTTGTTTTGGTCTTTCTCCTTTGGCAACAATATTGTATTGTTAGTGCATATGCAGTTCATAAATTTGGTCCTTCTCTGCAGTAGTGCTCTATTGTAATTTGTACCTCTCCATTTGATTTCATCTTATGAACTATGGCACTTTTAACTTGTTTTGAATTCACTTGGATTGAATTTGGACCAGTTATTAGAATTATTTTGAATTCTGACCATGCTTCACAAAGTCCTTATGCTTCTTTTCATCTTGGTATCCCTTGCTATTTATAAATGCATTTATTATTCCATTATTCAATTTATTTCTGAAAAATTTGATTAGAACTGAATGTACAATGGAGTACCTTTTGAGGTTCTGCTCCAAAAAGAATCCACTTTGATAGGGGGTTAGACTTCATTTTTTCAAATAGCTGTGCAATCACCTCAGAGGTGTGTTATGTGGAAGCAAGGTCTAAAGACTTAATAAAGTCAGATTGTCTCATTGCTAATATTTGCTTTGTTCACTAAATCGGTTACTCTGATTTCTGTTACTAGATCAGTTACTCTGTCAGAAAACAGGAGACCACTTTTATGTAATATGCTCTTGACAAATGCTGGCTGTTTCTTGTTGCCTTCTTTTTCTCTAGTGCTCATAAACTGATTAATTTCAAGGTAGTGGTGTGAGCAAATGCAAAATTGCAAATTGACTTGATATTAAAATAAAAACAAATCCAAGTGGCTTTTTAATTTTTTTTTATTTCCCAGAATGAATGAAATACAGGAACATGAACATGGAAGATGAAAATTTTATTTGATTTTCCAAGTTTTTTCATTTCAAATTTCAGGATGGAAACCTTAATACTGCAAAATGAAATTTCAGCCTATAGTAATAACATTAAACTTAGTAATTTGATTAAATTAAATAATATACACCTGAGAGATTAAAATTACAGAGTTCTATGCATCCAACAGTTTTCCTGCAAAATGTAGCCTTCAATGCCATAGCTCATGGGGAGAATGTAATCATTTCAAAACCTGGAATAAAATCACTTTACTTGAGAAATCACCTTCAGAAATTCTTGATGTTTATCTGAAACAACATTAAATCCTACAGTTCTTATTTGGTTTCTGTTAACTTTGGTCTAATATATCAGAATACAAAACTCTCTGCAGAATATTATACAGAAAAAGCGAAATGTTTTTATTGGTGTCTGCATTGCTATTTCCTCTGCTGCTAAAAAGCATGTTTGCTTTTCTCCCTAGACTATTATCTTTTAAATTATTTTTCCACATTAGCTGTTTCAATTATTTCAAATGACAAATCAGTGTCAAAGCCAATGAAAACAGTGCTATCTCATTGAAAATTTGAATTTGTATTTAACATCAAAATTCAGTTGGAAGTTATTGCTCTCTGAATTGAATAGCATGTTCTTTGACTCATTCAGAGTAAAAGGTGATCACATCAGATTTCAATCAAATTATGCTGTACTTCTACTAATAGAAGTAGAAACTTGGGTTGATATTCTTAGGTAAACATGAGATACACATTGCATGTACAAATACTTTTTGAGATGGAACTGGATGAGGGCTACAAAGACTGCAGGAGAGGAGAGGCTAAGAGCTGGCAAAAGAAAGGTGAATAAAAGCTTCATGCTGCCAAGATGTGTCCACCTAAAGCTCACTTTGCCTGCATAGCTGGATATAATTCTGCAGATAAGCATTCCTTATGTATGCAAGGCCTTAATTAACAGGCTGGACTAAACTGTCTTGATTTGAAAAGACATTCAAAGAGCAGATGAACATGCAATTGCAAATTCTCATCTTGTTACCACTCTTTTACTTGTCCAAGTGCAAAATAATGCAAGGAGTAGAGAGTATCTCCATGAGGTGTGATTTCATGTTATCTAACTTATCTACAGCTTCTGTGTGCTGAGCTCCACTGGTTTGCTGGATAAAGCAAACAGGATTTCCATAACTAGAGACAAAGTTCATTCTGTGGGAAAAGCTTCATTCAAATATCTAGCAATTAAATTTTTCAGATATGAAGCATTCTTTTTAACCTTCCCCCTCGAATGTCCTGTAAAAGCCTGCTTCTGGTCTGAAGTCTGCAGGAAAGCAGCAAAACTCTGTACATTGAAAATGGAATATTATTGACTTTATTAAAGCTTCTTAATAAAATCTCTAGAAATATTATGAAACATGAATCCTTCCGTGCAGATGGTGTTTATTATTAATGCCACTTTTGTTCTTTGTCCTTTATTGTAGAATGTTTTAGCTCACATGTATCTAGCTTTAATTTATTTAACAGTAAATTCTGTGAAAGGGATCTTTGCTCCTTTGCATAGCCCATGTGATGTTGTTGGAATACTAATCACAGTAGCATTTTTTTTTCCTGAGATATAGTTCTTCTATTATTAAATGTGCAGAAGGAAGACAGACTGTTGGTTTCCTGATCATAGATGTTAATTTTCCACAAAAGGTTAAGCTCGGTAAGGAGTGACGTGGGCAAATTTGAGGCAAGATGGATTCCTAGAGGAGCCTATTCTAGAACTAAATAGCTGTTGTAACCAATGACTCTTGTTTTTGTATTCCAATAATGTTTTTTCAGGTATAGATTATGAGGAATATCTCAATACATTTAAGTAGAAGTCACACTGCTCTGTCACTCTGAATCTGAGAGACAGCACTAGGTGTACACTGTTTTTCTAATAGGAAGTCTCCTGACTTCTATAAATAGACATGTTTCAGTTCTGATTGTTCTGTACTGAAATAACTGGCTCGAGGTTTAATGACTCTGAATAGAAAGCACAAGTAATGGCAGGCATTCAAGCTCTCCTGAACTGTTTTACTTCCTGGGCACTGGCTCAGAAGCACACCAGATCTGAGGGTACATTTTCCTTTTCTACTCTTAGGTGCATTCATATTGATCACTCTGATGTATCCTAAGGGCAAATACACAGTTTTGCATATCCTCTGGAGTCAGGGATCAAGTTCTTCCCAGGGCAGGATGTGTCATAATAAACAAGGGAAGGAAATGAACTGCTTCTGAGAAATGGAGTTCCCTCCAGCTCTCGTTTCAATTTGCACAAACTAGGCATTGTGATTTATGTGTAATTATAATGATTTATTCAAAGGTGTTTACTAGTCAGAGGCATAACATCTTGCTTATCTGATAATTACATAGCTGGTGAGGTCATTGAGTAGGTTGTTAGCACTGCCAAACTTTTCCACTAAAGTGAGGTATTTGCTTGTACATTTCTTTAATGTTTTGTTTGTTTGCTATCTGTGACATTTTTATCTACCTGCAGGGTTTTTTGTTGTTGTTTCTTTTACAAAGAAGCATGTAGTGAATCTGTCTTGCCTAAATTTCATATACCCTAATTACTTTTATGCCATAATACTGGTTCTCATAATGTGAAATTGAAGGACTTGTTAGTGTAATAAATGCAGCGTAACTGAAAATTGATCTCTTCAGCTTTGTCACACTGCTTATAAACATAAAAAAGTGATAGTTACTTTCATAGTCCTGGATCCATTCCACACAATCAGTTCATTACTGTACTTAACATAAATTGAGTGTTAAATCTCCTTAAGTGGAATTTTTACCTTGCTTGACATTTGTAATCATGATTGGGATAGGAAAAAAATACATTTTGGAGAAAGAAAGAAAGAAAGGAAATAAATAAAATAAATACCTCTGCGGGCCATCTGTGGGACAAAATTAAGGGGGTAATCTAATAAAATTAAGAGGGTATCACAGATGGATAGCACAAAATGGAATAAAATACATGTAATCTTCCCAACTCTGGGGAAAAGAGCCAACCAGTTCCTGAAATAGCTATTTCCAGAGAGCTTTGTGACCTGGTTCTGTACCCTTGGATGGTGTACTGCTTTTCTGACTGCCCTTTCTGTTTGTAAGTTCATTATTACTGATTGTCTTCCTGTCAATGAAATAATTTACCCTTTATTGAACATATTTATTGTGTCCTCAACAAATGTAATAATTCTGTTGTGAGCTGCCACCACCTCTAACTGGTCCAGATAACAAAGGCTGTATACAGAAGAAAACAAATGACCATGTGACCAAGGTTATTTGAAGCAACAGTGGCATTTCCACACCGTATCACATGCTGAGATATGAGCAAGTTCAAGGCCTGTTTGTATCTTCAGGTCAGCTTTGCCCCAGGAAGGAAGCATCACACTAGCTCGGAAGCTTGCAATCTAATTCCCACTTGTACACCAGTTCTAGCTCTGGCAGCCTGGTGTTTAATATTTAGGAATCCACTACACCAAAATTCCTGTTGTTTGCAATGGCATGAAGAGTAATGCTTCCTGTAAAATTTACTTGCCATTAAAGATACCCCTCAGAAGCTCACATTGCATGTACTGGATACATGTTATAAGCATGCATGTTGAGGAGTTCAGAAAAAAAAAGAACAACTTAAAGCAGCATCATGTTACCAAACTTTTTAATTTCTGAATATTAAACAGGTCAAGCAGCAGGGTTTGGACATCAGTAGGCAGATAGAACAGGGAATGCCCACTGTGAAACATCTAAATATAATTCCAAATCTTGAACTGTGGTGGCAGATATGTCTTTTTTCTTTCTGCCACCTGTAGCTGCTCATGTAATTAGCTCTCCAACAGTTTGCTGTTCTTCAGAATATCACTCTAAGTATTTTTTATACAAATAAGAATTGCATGATATCTTCTTTCTCAAAGTGCTTATTTTCTTTCTGGATAGGTGGTATGAACCCATGGGATCTTTTCATCTGCTTATCTTCCAGAAAAAATGGTGGCACTGGCTGCTTTCAAACAGAAGATTTGCATAATCTAGAGCTTTTCCAGAAGGTATGAGATTATTATGTTATCCTTTGTGGGAATGCAAGGACAGGATAGCCCAGATTTTCAGCCCTCACTCATAAAAAGAGAAGCATCAAATGTTTATTTTATACTGCAGCAACATGTTTTAGCAAAAATGAAGTTTTTTCATGCTTTCTATTTACTGAGTAATACTTGTCAGGTACCAACATTTCATTCTTTATATCATACCCAGTTATCAAAAGCAATTTCTCATTTGAACATAGTATGTTAGTTTGTGGTAAGTATTTCAGTATAAATATTGAAAATTGTTACAACTCAGTGTCAAGTTTCCCTTTTCTTTAGCTTGAACTTTCGCATTCTTGGCCACCCTCAATCTGCATGTCTGGCTGCAAAACTATCTATAAGGGAAATTATTTAAGCAATTTTCCCCATTGGAAAAGAGAATTTAGAAATGGTGAGAAACAATTAGAAAATGCATGCAATATTTCAGAATGAGAGTGTAGACAGAAGATAGAGTTGGATGAATTTAGGCTTCATATCTTATATCACCACTGAGTTTCACCTAATGTAATTCCTCCTTTGTAAACATAATTTAGGCACTTTTCCAAACAGTGACAGTGCTCCTACAATTGATAATGTGCAATCTGGACCAAGGCCTTCAAGGGAGTTCTTTGCTCTGGCACTGCAACCTTCTTGCTCATGGTCCAAAGCAACAGTAGGACCAGTTATCTTGGTATATTCAGGATTGCTTTTTGTTTTTTTTTTCTCACTTGTGCATGTTGTGGGCACAATTTAGGTTACTTAGATATGTAATTTCTATGTAAACACCTGATCTGTTGATAAAAATATGTGAGTGATATAAACTGTAATCTTGGATAAAATGTAACCAAGCTACAGATACAGTTTGACTCATATTTTAAGTAAGAAATACTTAAAATAACAATAATGGCAAGACTCTAAATTATTGACTCCAGCTTGAGGGCCTGAGAGAAATGGAGCTGCATTTAAAAGGTGCCTCTGGTGATAAAAAAATCCTCTGATGTCCACAAAGTCAGAGCTTTGAGCATGTACACTGGGGTTCCCTGGGACAGGATACATATCAAAGTGTATGCAAAGTGAATTTTTTATGGCAGTTATAGTTTGCTAGAAACATACATGCTTTGAATATGCTCAGATAATAAAGCACCCCAGGCTTCTGCAAACTGCTTTTTTCTCATTCTGCCTATATTACCATATCTGAGCCTCGAATGCTGTGCAGTATAATAATCCTGACAGCATGCTGCAATGTCCAGATGTGTCACACATGAATAACTGAGACACAAGGTGATCAAAGGAATTGTCCAAGTTCTCTCAGGAAGTCTGCAGCAGAGCAGGGACTTAAACCAGATGGCCCATTCCTCAGGAAAACTTTAAATATTGAACTAAGATTGCTTGCTGCTGGCATGTCCATGCCAAAGTGCAGCACAGTGTTTTGCTGCAGAGCCTGCCTGTGATGGAGCTACATTAGATCACTGCTGGTCCCAAGCACAGCAATTCCAGAGGCACAGGGTGTTTCCAGGCAGGGAGAGACAGTGGTTGGTAACTGCACAGAACAGAGAAGCTGCAGAGACTGAAAAGGGGACAGGGAAGGGTTAACACTCAGCAGCCAGAGGCAGAGATATAGGCCTAAAATTTTGCATTGCTATGAACATGGAGGAAGAGTCCACACCTTAACTTCATTATTCTGACATTGCAGGGAAGGCAAAGTCATCACTTCCTCTTGACACTGATGGGAGTTTTGCACATGAGGTGTCTCTGATAAATTAAACACAAACCCATTGAAGGCATTTTCCATTGAAGAAAAAAAAGCACTTTTTGAATTAACTAATTAAAACTTCTCTTTTTACATACAGGTAAACCTACTTCCAGAAATCCAGCATTTTCTTTGCAGAAAAGAGGGATTATGCCAGATAGCAGAAGCCTTTTCAGGTAATCTGATTTCTTCAAATATGCTTATGTGATGATGATCTTTTAATAGTTGTCATGGGAAGTTTTTGAAATGAGACTGTCCACTTACAGTTCTATTTTATTTTTAGTCATGAATGCATAGAGGGAAAAAAGAAAAGACTGATAATCCATTTTAAACATAATCAAATATAGATTATAAATATACAGTATCTTTCCAGGTAAAGACATTGCATTTTTCAGCTGTTGCATATTGCAGAAATAATTTGGCTAGAAGTGTCTTATTTTTGGACTGTTTTGTGTTAATATAGCGTACTGGTATTTACACTTCTGTGCCCTAGGTTTGGTGTAATATGTTTGTTCAACTTTACAAAAATGTTGTGGCGTGGGGAAGGAGTCAGAGCTTGGTTCCTGTCCAGACATAATTTACTGATAAAAAGCCTTTATTGTGTATTAAGATCATCAACCAGAAAAGTTTAAAGGTTATGGGCGAATTTCCAAAGAATTCTAATTTACCATGGGTAAAATCTATGTTTGAATAGAAACTGGAAAAAAACCCAAATCTGTTGTGCACTGTATTAGGTCTACTTAAACTTCCTTCTCTTTTCCCCTTTTTTGTACCTATGCTAAATTTAACATAGAAAGAAGGGATTCATTGCATCTCATTTAGCAATTTAGAAGTATGTATCTTCTGAAAGCAGTATTCTAGTCTTCCATTCAAGTCAGTGGAGAGAGAGATACCTACAAATGCTACTTCTTTTTATCTTGAATTATGTATTTAAAATAGATGTGTTGAATTAGTCTTTGCAGATATTTGCAACCCACTTATGTCTCACCACTGCCTAGAGAAATTGGTAGGCCCTGCTCACGTTTTAACAGATTGCCTTCAAAAAACATTGGTTCACCCTGCTGCTTGAAGAAAGGCCAATTGCAGTGTTTTTATGATTTTACTACCAGAAAACCACAAACAAAAGAGGTACTTACTACACACAGAGCTTTCTCTTTAAAATATGTGCATTTTCATTGCTGCCCATAAACATGATACAAGCCACTTTGTGTATGACCCTTTTATTAAGCCATTCAGTGTTTTTTCCCGTACTGAGTTTATGTGGCAAGCTTTTGGTTGCAGGGGCTGCACAGGAGTGGCTTTTGTGAGAAGCTGCCAGAAGCTTCCCTGAAGTCCAGCAGAGCCAATGCCAGTCAGCTGCAAGATGGATTTGCTGCTGGCCAAGGCCAAGCCCAATAACAATGGTGGTAGCACCTCTGGGGTAACATATTTAAGAAGGGAAATAAAACAATTGCACAACAGCTTCTGGCAGGAATGGGAATTTAGACTGTGGTACACACTGAAGTCATCTCTATATAGACCAGACCTTGGTTTCAAACCATGAATTAATCCCATTCAGTATCACTGGATGTAACCTGTAATTTAGAATGAGTGGAACTCATCCATAAAAGGTGAAATTATAATCAGAAGGGTAAAGAATTTGATTTCAGGTTCAGTGGACAAAAAAGCATAAGTTAGAGCAAACAAGTCCAGAGGTGAGACTTCAGAGACTCCCCCTTCCATTCATCTGATAAAGCCAGCTCTATCCACTTTCTTTTGCTTGCATTCTCCAACAGATCTCTCTTTCCAACAACAGCAGGGTTGCAAATTAGCAGGATTTTTTTGATCCTCAATTTAAAAATTATTCACAGAAAGAACAATTCTCATCAGTATTTCCTCCACAGAACAGTTTGTTCCTTTCAAATCAGTTATATACTTTCACTCTTGTGTGTTTGAGTCAACAGGGTTTCTCTGCAATTCCTGTTACAGAGGATCAGTTGGTTTGTTATTACTGTCATTTAGTCAGTCTTCGAGGAGCCAAGCAATTTCCTGTAAAAGTGAAAACACAAAGAATTATGTTCTCTAATTAAAGACATAGTAAGCCGTAGAAAGAAACATCAGGCAGCAAGGCTGAGAAAATGGTATACTGGATTTACTGTGGCTATGACAGTGTTGATGTTGATAAGCAGTGGTAAAGTGGTTTGGGTTTTTTTGATGTTATTTTATTTGTTGTTGTGCAACTCCTAAACTTCTAGGCTTTGTATTTAAGACAGCATGCCCATTCTCATACTCCTATTGTATAGGAAAGAAAATGATTTATACAAAATACCAGGCCAGTGCTTGTTTCTTTGCTCTTTCTCTTTAATGGAAAGTGTTCTTGTCAGTCTGACATTTCATATTGCTTCTATCTCTGTGGGGTGGGGGGAAATAATGCATATACCGATGATGACTGCTTTTTTGGGAAAGAAGCTGGGAAGAGAAAAAAGTTAGGAAAATCAGTCTGGAAGAAGAGTAGAAGATAAAAAAAGGTTAAAAAATACATGGTGTATGTGGATAAATTGGATTACCATTGAAGACAGGGTTGCTGGAAGATGGGCATGTGGATTTGTGGCAGTGGATTTGTGATGAGACATTAGAAGAGTAACAAATCTTAGAATTCAACATGGAGGAGTCCTTGCTGCAGTCTGAGAGGATTGTTTGAACTTCTGCTTTTGCAGGGCAATTGGCCCAGTTTTTACTCAAGTGCCTGATGTCCGCTCATTATATGGGACTTAGGCCTTGAGAAGGTTCTGGTATAACTAATGGAGAACCAAGGAAGGCTCCTGGCATTTACTACTCAGGTCAGCAAAAGTTGCAGTAGCTGTAGGGATCTGGAATTAAATCTTAGTGCAAATGACCCAGACCTGGAAGCTCTCTGAGGTTGGAGAATGACTGTCAAACAGATTTCAGGTATTCATATCTGGTAATCCAATGTATGTGGCTTTAGAACTGGGCTTGGCTGCCTCCTGGAACTACTCCCAGCCAAGAGATGGAGAGGACTAAAGTCGACAATGTGAGCAGAATTGCCCAGATTCAGTATAGAACACAGGGAAGGTATCCTGATGCATGCACAACAAATACTGTATTTGACAGGTTTTGCCTTGGAAAGTAGTGGAACTACTTATAGCATTGCCTCCTAATTTCCCCATTCCCTAAGGAATCCACACTAGTCTGTCTTTCCATGTAAGCATTTATCTCATTTCATCACTTCCAGTGCCCAGCCCGTGCCATGCATAGCTTCTCTACCTGTGCAAATCACGGATCCTTTTTTAAAGTAATACTTCTGTCATATGCCTTCCTTCTGTGTTTCTGTTTATTAGTGTCCCTAGTGCAGACTTTATGAGTGTCTGCCAGCCTTGTGTGCTCCCATGATTTCTTTCTGGGCTGGTCAGCAGCATTAACCACACAGAAGGTCTTGGGATAGGCACGAGCCTAATGAAATTGTATGGGAGGGAGAGCCAAGATAGTCCAGCTGTGTGACACTCTCTGATGTGTTTATGGTCTGGTGCTAACCCTGTGCTTTCTTCTCCTGCTGCCTATCCCCCAGTGCCCTTGGGTTACTCTGGAGTCCACATGAAAGGTTATGACCCAAGGGTGGGAAGCAAACTCAGTGAAGCCACCTGTGGAAGAGAGAAGTTATAGATCAAATTTATTTTCTGTTGTAACAACTCAATATCTCTGAGACAGGAACTTGACTTTTTTATAGGGGGATGCATTTCTTTTGGCCCTTACAAATACTTGCACACCAGTTCTGATCAGGTTTGTGCCTATTACCTTTCTGCTACTGAAGTTAATAAGAGCCTCAAGAGTGGCCAGTAAAACCAGCACCTGATGTTTTCCAGTTAATTAGATTATAAACTATGTGGGGCAGGAATTTCATTGGTTTTACAGCAGTGTCAAATCTCAGCTACATAAGAACAGCAACATAACAGCAAATATTAGTAGTTTGAAAAGAAGTAAAGCAGCTAAGTTAAGTTAATTACTTAGCCTATACTCTTCTATAATCTATCCTGTCACCAGTACAGAATTGTGACTCTAATCACGCAACACTCAGCCAGCATTTTCACTGAGTTACTTTTTCCAAAGTTTTATCGCTTATCTGTGTAATTAAGTTCTAGTATGAAGGGTGCACACAGAAGAAGCAGCCGTTCTGAAAAATACTGGAAAAAGCCCCCCACCTCTAACTTTAACTCTTAGGAGGCTTTAGGAATGAAGACACAAACACTATACTTGTTTTTCGTGCACCTGCCAAAACAGAGAGGCCAAAAACATGACAAGTGATTAATCTAAACTGAAGCTGAAGTATTTGGTGATGTTTCTAAAAGGAAAAAACAAACAGCATTGTACAAATGTAGCACTGTTATAATTTTATCTTTTTAATTTTGAAACTTCACAATGAATTTCAGTGCATTTCAACCCACAGCTTAAATTAATTTACCTCTAGATCTGTTTTACTACAAAATTGTTTTGTTTTTAATACTAAACCTATTTAGGATAGTTTAAACTTCCAGAAATGACAAATAGTTTGACATTTCTCCATCCTTAATATAGAGAGTGTGTTGCTTTGAGATTGTGTATTACAGAGGGTGGGATCACTGCATTTTTTAATGTGAAAAGCTCTTAAGGGCAGCTGAATCAGTAGTCAGCAGTAGGCAGGATATTGGACTTGCATCAATGTTGACATCACAAATAAAGCTCAAAATGCATATCAAGACCATCACATATTAAGTTTCAAGCAAGAAACCAAATTCCAGTGAACTCAATGCAGATTTTTCCAGGACTTTACTGGGGACCAGGATTGCCCCTAGTGTTTCTAGTTTCCTTCAAATATTCATCATCTACTTTGAGTTTCACAGCCACACTTTTCTAAATGCATAGGTCATAAAACTGAGTGCTAAAGGTTCTCTTTCTTTCTTTAGAAACCTCAGGGCATAATGTGTAAGCCATAGTAAATTACTAGCCTTTGTTTCAGTCTTTTAATCCAAAAATCAAATGGGTAGCAGGAGGCAATTGAATGGAATAATCTGCTTTCTGTGACAAGTCTCAAGGCATGTAGTGGCAGTAGTTCAAGTGAAATCATCTATACTCCAAAATCAACACTGAAAAATTGAAAAAAAAATCATTTTCAATGCTCATTGCTTTCACAGTTATGCAGCTTAGAGTGTACCTGATTGAGCCCATGGTTACTAGGCTTTATTTTGATCAAAATTCTTTGTCCTGGAGAACTCAGAAGTCTGCCTAAGAATCTGTGAAAGCTTTTTAGGTATCTCCTGATGTGGAGCAATCTTTTCAGCTGTTAAACACACCTTTTCTACCTACAGAGGCTGGAAAATTGCCCAGCTGTAAATTCTAGAAGAGGACCAGTTGTAGCAATACAAGTTGCCTGGTCTGTATCAGAGATAAGCTGTTTGTGCTCCAGCAGCCCATACTAATAAGGAAATTGGATGATCCTAGAACAGAATGCAATGTGGAGTTCTTCTAGCTCACTGAGGTGCCCTGTTGGAATGCAAACCTGCAAGGCTGACAGAGGACCTGTTATCAGTAGTTCCTGAATATTGTACTGTAGAAACTGCTGACAAATGTCATGAGGTGCCTTTTTTTTTTTTTTTTTCATGTCAGAGAGTTGAGGATCCTGCTAGAAAGAGACTACCACTATGAAAATCTAGGATGACATCCATAAGGCAGATGGAAAGGCTGCTGTACAGTTTCAGGCATCAATGTACTTTAATATTCTAAAGCAATGCTTTTCCTGATAAAAAGAAAAGCAATTTGTACTTGCAAGTACAAATGTGCTGAGTTTATAATTTCATTTTATGGAAGATATCAACAATGTGCTGGGTTCAGAAAAAAGCACAGCACTTCAGTTGCATTTCATTCTATCTCTAGCTTTGTGCTTCATTAAACAACCAGGAGCTCCCAGGGTGACTTAATTGCTCCTGCAATGTTTGTAACAGATCTGACAGTTGATGGGCACTTGAGAAACAAAATGACCTTTTTCTCACAGACAATAGTCTTAATTATTCCTTGCTCCATGTTTGAACTGCATAAAAATAGTCTATTTGATCTTGTACAAAGTAAGAAATTAATTTAAAAACCCACATCATAACCTTCCCTGGAACATCAAAGGATACTATAGAAGGAAAGATAAAGAAGAGGACATGTTCTCATTTATCATCTGTTTCCTTTTCTTTCAATCAGTCATTACTTAGTTCAACCAGTATTCTCCTGCTGAATTCCTTGCCTTTGCAGATCACCAGATGTTTGTGTTAACCTAAGTGTTTTAGGTTTTTTACATTTACAACCAGTCCAGGTGGCTGCAGCCTGGCTTTGCTCCAGGAATTCTTAATTTGTCTAAATGTACTTCTAGCTATTGGTAAACGTTTTGCTCAGCCACACGTTGTAATTCTTAAATCAGCTATTCTTTATTGTGTATGTGTTGAATCTCTTGTTACACTTCGGAACTCTGAGCTAAAGACAAGTAAATAATTTGTGAGCCAGAGGTGGGGGAGAAGGAGCAAGAAGTCATGGCTGTGTAAAAAACTTGAAAGGCCTCATTAGATGTCAGTGAGGCTGCTGCTTTAGGCATAATTTATCACTGTCAGCTGATCTGTTTGACTGTTGTACCTTGAGAGATTGCAGTTGACTGAATAGTGTCTGCCACCAGTGTGTGTGACAAAGAGCTGCTCCATTTTTTTTGATCTACAGGTGTTGACTTGCTTTGGTGGATTTTATGCCTCCTCTTTGCATGTACCATGCAGCTGTTCTTATACCTCAGGTCTGTGTTTTACCTGCTGCTGTGGTTATTGTGTGAATTCAGGTGAGAACATGAAGTGGCCTCCTTACTCATCAGCATGGCCTCATGTTGAACACCCTAGGAAGAGGTAAAGTGGTGTTGTTGGTATTTTCAGTGGTACCATTCCAGAGATGTCAGCATCAGAAACCTTCTTCAAGCCAGAATTTCAAGGAAATTAAGTTCTGTTTTTTTCAAAGTGAAAGCAGGTCATAGATCCAGCCATAGGTCCTTACTTTACACTGGAGCATCAAAAATGTCAGCAGCAAAAAGTACTTGTGGCAAAGCCTGCAGTTGCCCTCAGGAAAAAAAAGCACTTTGTGTAACATTTCCATTCATGCATAGCCACTGTAAAAAGAAAAATTATCTTCTTTTGTTTTTTTCTTTGCTCTTTAGACTCCACTACAAAAATTATTGTTTACAAATTACAAATAATAAGATTTGGATTTTTGAAATAGGGAATGTAGTCTGGACATGGTATTAGGATGCTGGGACTCTTTCTAACTTGATTTTCCAAGGTGCCTGACACCTCAACCACTGAGCATGCTTCACCTCTTTCATTATAAAATGTTGATGTTGTTTACTGACTTGAAGAGGACTGCTTAATTAACAACAGCTTGTAGAGTGATTTCAAGATGGAAAAACATGGCAATTACTGCAAACAGTAAAGGCACTGCAGGCTAATTTTCATTGATGATAAAGTTGATTAACAAATACACAGCTCTAATAAACACTGTTACTGCTTTTGAGTGCAGGAGCAGGTGAAGAGTTGCCATGAGAACTGATGCAGCTGAGTGTGCTCAGTTCAGCACTACTGATGTCTCTTTATTATTATGGTAATTGTGTTCATTGATCATGAGGAGTAGATTTACCAAAGTGAGGGACTGTCACTCCCTCTTGACTCTGCCTGATGGTGTAAGTGCTCTGAGGCATCTCAAAGGAGTGAGCACCTGGTGACAGTGTCACCTCTTAGAGCCCCGTGTGATGGGCTGTCTCCCAGGGGAATGCCAACACAAAACCAATAAAGGGATGTAAGGCACCATACAAACAGGATGCTCTATAAAGGAGGCATCATTTATGAGCACTGCCCTTTTTTAGTTTTCAATGCTAATCATCAGCACTCTGAAGTTTGTTTAACCTTCTTTTCCTTAAGACATGGCAGCTGATTTTTTTTGTTTGTTTGTTTGTGGGTTTTTTATTGTTTTGGTTTTTTGTTGTTGTTGATTTTGTTTGTTTGGGGTTTTTTTGAGGGGGAGTCTGGTTGGGGTTTATTTGGTTTTTTATTTTTTTTAAGTTGAGGCATTTTGCAATGACTTAGGGCAATGCTAAGGATCTTCTACCCTGTAGCTTGAGAATTTGAGAAAAGTTTTGTTTTTCATCTCTCCCTACACACTTGTTTTAATTTGGTATATCCAGCTCCAGGAAATGGTCCACTGCATTGTAACAAATGAATTAATGTCAAACTAATATTTTTTCATTCCCTGAAACAGCTAAAACTCTAATTTAAGAGGGATGAATACAGGTACAGAAACCTCATCTCATTATTTGCAATCTCTGTCTTGTGAGTTGTTACTTGTTGTTTTAGCAACACAATTAGAAACATGTTTTTAAAAGGAAAAAACACTTGTCATTGAGTAATGACCTCTAGAGCCCTTCTCTGCCATGTTGTTATTTTCAGTAAAATGTTTACTTTCTTTTAAATGGCTAAAGTGATGCATAGGAATAGTTACATGGAACCATTGCTAATTACCATGGTGAAATGCCATTGTCTATCTACAGGGTAGAAATTGCCATACTAAAATGCCCTTTTGTCTTTACATCAAGTCAGATACGGAAAAAAAAAAACAACTTGATTTTGCAGTTCTGGTTCCTATACATATTCAGAAATAAGTCTGCTAAATAAATTACTTAATGAGAGTTTACTGTCTTCCTCCTGTAGTCCCTACACAGTCAGGTAGGCAGAGCAGTCTGCTTTTGTCGCTGTACATCAAAAACCAGGTAGTCAGTTGCAGAGTTCCAATCAGTTGTAATACATAACATAACAGAAAGATGTCAGTGTGGATACCATTTGAGCATGACGTGCTTTATTAAATAACTGCCTGGTTTTGATTATTTTTTAATCCTGCTGAATGGTGCATGTAAGGCAGAGGACCAGGTTAATTCTAGATCCCAGCTGAGACTGGAAGGTTGAGCCGAGCTGATCTGATGAACAGCCAATAAATACAGATAATCACATTTAATAGGAAAATGAGTAGATGAATAGTTTTTTTCTTTAAATGTCTATTTACAGCTCATCACCAGGAACACAGCTTCAGTTTTATTTTTCATTTCATGTACCAAGGTTGAGAGTGCATGATTTAGAAAAGAAGCTCTACAAATAAATTCATACCATAGCACAATGCAGTATGTCAATAAAAAGAAAAGCAATAAGGTTTGGGAATAATTTGAACAGCTTGATTTTTCCTGACCATTACTTAAGAACTTGAATTGTGAGGTGTGTTAGAATTAATGAATACCACTCTACATGAAATAATGGCACAACATAAGGGCTTTGTGCCTTTTTATCAAGCACAGTAAAAGCAGAAAATACATGCCGCCTCTTGACTGATCTCACATCACAATATTTTGATTACTATTAATAGTCACATGCCTCAATAAGCCTAAGAACTGTTGTATATCAGTCCTGCTCCCACTGTGTTTGGTGGCAGAACTAAGACTCCCTTAGGTTTCAGTACCTGCAAATTGTAGCCTTAGTGGTGAACACAGAAACAAGGATATGAGCTTATTTACTGTTCTTTGTTATTACAGTAGCAAAGTCCCTTGGTCCTTATTCAAAGAGATTTCTTATCCCCATTAATTGTAATTAGTGCTCCATGAGGAAGCAACTTTTGGTATTCTATATTTGGAAATCAAGGATTTCAGGTTTTTTTAAGAAGGAAAAAGGGGATGCTTTTTGTATGCAGTAGTACTGCACTTGCCTCTGAAGTGGGAGTGGCAGCTAAGCCTTTCATGCTGCAGCTTGCAGCTGGAAGGGGGTGCTTGGTTGGGGTGAAGCAGATCCAAAATATTTATTGTCTCAGCATTTGTTATTGTACATTTTCATCTGATGTTGGTAGCTTTTCTCTGTTGTGTTTTATAATTTAATCCTTAGCAGCAGGAGACCACCCCTGCTTTCAATGCTCTGCTGACTTCCTTTCTCATCCCCCTGGTACTTTTTCAGACCTGCAGCTCCCACTTGTGACCCCAGACTGTTCTGGCCAGCCTGGACTGCCAAGGGCCAGCACCACACGAAATGTGTCCCAGGGCAGCGCAGTCACTGAGCAGGCACGTGCCTCCCATCTGCAGCACTGGTGGAAGCAGAGCATGAGCACAAAGCTGTAAGTTAATGGTGACCCACCCTCAGAAACTGCCAGTGCTTCAGCACGAAGTTATTTGGGAGTCAAGGACACAGAATGCAGCAAAAGAGGAGACCACAGCAGATGGAGCACTTGGATGTATTGCATCTCATACTTGCAGAGTGTTTCTTTCTGTATTAGCCAAGTTTGCACATGTTTTGGTTGTAAGCGTCTGAGTCTTGAGGCATTGAAACACCTTGACAAATAAATACAGACCCAGAGACACCCGTGAACCTTTAGGTCTCGTGGTGGCTGAGATTTGTCCTGCTCCTATCCCTGCTTTGCCCCTACCACAGACACACATATGTAGTCCTTTGCACAGAGATCCCCCCTTAAGGTGAAGAACCAAGAAGTACTTGATAATTTGTCTGTTATCAAGTGCTGTTTCCTACATCACACTGTTTCACAAATTTTGTGTTCTGAGGATCTGCTATTCTGCAGAGGGGAGAAAAATTTCTCTTTAAGATAGATGTTATTAGACTTACTTAACAGATAACAAAATTGAGGTCTGGAAAGGCCACATATTGCCAAAAATTACACAGAAATGGAAGAAGAGCCCCTTGTCTTTTACCAGTAATCAGTCTTGGAGACCCATAATTTCTATAGTCATCTTCCCATTGAATTTTCTATGAGGTAAAGTGATGCTCAGAGATTTTAACAGACAGATTAATAATGCCATTGTGAATATGCACAAGTGTAGCTCAGATTTCCCCAAGTAATGAGCTTTTAAATGACAGGGCTTTTTTCTTGGGTTTGCTTTTTTTCTATTCTTTTTCTGTGGTTGACTGTGTGCACTATGGAAGCTGTAGGCCAGTTTTTAGAGAGCTGCATCATTTTTTTAGAGAGCTGCATAACTTCTTAAACAAAGTTGCTTGCAGAATTCTTAGGTTTAACTGATTTGTTATAGGTTATTTCCAGGTATCCTAGTCTTTCATAATATTTGGAATGATTGTATATGGCTTTCATGAGGGGAAGTATGCAGCACCACATGTTTCTGTTCCTTTATTACAGAAGAAAGGGCTAACAATAGTGCAGTCTTACCATAGGGTTGGGTGGGGATGTTATTCTGAATTCACTACTAATCAGCATTAAATAGAGTACCTTCACTATGCATTTCTGTTAATTAACATGATTGGTTTTCTTTAGTGTTTAATTTAATCTTGATTTAATAATTCACTCTGAATAGCCTGGATTTGTAATGCTTAATTATTCCCACAGTGCAGTTACCTATATATATTCTCAAACATCACTCCCTCCAAATCTAGTTGCTTCCCGTGTTTGGAAACTAAGAGTTAAAAATGCTGAAATCAGTAAAATTACTTGATGTAAAGCTTTGTTCCAGCCTACTTGATTTAACCCATTGTATTGCATAACTTGGGGGAAAAAGGGCTAATTTCCTATTTCTACTAATTTCACTATTTCACTATTTTCTTATAGCTCATTTACAAAAGAACTGTATTAATGCTACATATTTTTTATTACTTCCCAGGAATCAAGTATCAACATCAGACCACAAAGGTGTCCTTAAAGCTCAGGACTTTTCTGTAATCATCAAAGCATATGTGCTTGTGACATCCTTAACACCTCTGCGGGCATTCATCCATTCAACCACCACTGTCTGGCATCCACCCAAGAGGAAGCATTTTACCATAAAGGTAAAACACTTAATTTCCTCAGTTTTCCATCTTTCAGGCAAAGTACATAGACAGAAAACTAGAGAATATCTTTCTTATCTTTTATTCCTTCTTTATTAGCAGCCCACAGCCTGCAGTGAATATTCTTCTAATGTACAGTTTTCATTTCTCAGAAAAAGAGGGGTTTGCTTCATGAAGCAGAAAAGCATTGCCCCATGCACTGGGGCCCTGGGATTTGCAGGTGTCCAAGCCCGTTTTTATTGGTCACATTTGACAGCAGTTGCAAGGTCAGAGTTTTCTCTAAAGCACAGCGGTGTGGGTGCTGCCATGCAGTAGCAACTTTTGCTGGGATATTGACAGTGTGGTGAAAAGGGAAGGTAAATATTTAAAACAGTTTGTTTAGATTTCTTTTTTAAGTTCAGTAAAACAGACTAGAGGAGGGTCAGGGTACTTCTATATAAGGGGAAGGAAGTATACAAGTATACCATGGATAGGGTGGTTCCCCCATGGTCTCAATTTTATGAAGAAGGATATTTTGTATGTGCCTTAGATGAATTCTAGACATCTCCAAGTGCATGGAGATACCCTTCTCCATCTTACTTGCTCAGCAAATATGCCTTCCCATTCGTTTCTTCTTCTAGCAGGGACTGTGCTTGTAACACATCAGCTCTTTACGAAGAAGCTACAGTTGTGCTGCTGCTTCTTCCCTTTTGAAGAATTAAGGTCCAAATGTGGCAGTGATTTCTTGAGGTTTCACACATGAACTCCTGCAGCAGCTCTTAAAGGATGGGTGTGCTTTGGCCGTGCAGCCTTCTTGGGGTAGGAACAGGTCATGGCTTTGGATCAGTCTGATATCACTGTGGTATCACTGTCAGGACTGTTGATGGTATCAGCCATTTGGTTCTACAATTTTAGCTCTTGCTAAGTGGAGTGCCTAGTTTAAAGCTCATTATCTAATTCTAGTCATTGGAGCAACAGACACCTCTAGAGGTCAAATCATCCCACTTAATTTAGACACCAGTTTGGGAATGAGTTTCCTGGTGAAAGTGTTTGTTTCCTTCTATGGGCTATGACATTCTTAGAGAACATGCCAAATTCTGGATTGCCAAAATTAGGTGAGCTGAATCTACTTCTCTCTTCCCCCCATCTTAAGCTATGGAAGCCCATGGAGATACATTACTTTGGCATGTATTTTCCTCCATTTACATTTATGAAGAGTAATGGTCACTTGTTTTCAAGCCCTGGTATTCAGTTTTGGTTTATTTTTATTAAAATAGCACAATATACGGCAGCATCACTGTTGCAGCTGAGGTAGGGACTACTTTAAAGGCTAGTAGTCATTAGTAATTGTTATATGGCTCTGGAAAACAATTCCCACTGAGGGAAGTCTGCTGAACAGAGTTCCAGCCACCATTTGCAGAGCACTTTGGCAGCTGAAGAAGCAATAAAGATGATAGATGGAAGTAGCAGTGCATCTACAGTGGTTCCAATCTGTTTACTGCTGTTGTGGCATTATGCCTTCCCATAGCTTCAGACAAACTCATCAAAATTGTGAAAAATACACAATAGATAGGCACCATTTGTGAAAGAAAGCACATTTGTAATGATGTGGACATTGAAATGCAAATTAACAAAATGATGGAAAATGGGGTGTGTAAGGCTGCCTCTCACCACAGTGTGCCCTGTAAAGAACGTGGGGAGCTTCCAGAGGGGAGACGCCGGGAATTCATAGAGTGGCTAGGAAGCACTGCTGGAAAAATCATGTCTGTGCTTGATGCAGAGTGAATAGGCAGGTCACCCACCAGAAAATACTTGGGAAAAGGCAAATTCAGCCATTGAAATCCTTTGTTAAGAGATTTTGTCAAGTTTCTCAAAAACTTCATTGAGCCCTTCATCACTTTCCAGCATGACATAGAATGCCAGGAGAGTCATCTCTCCCAAAGTAGCCACTGGAGCGATGCACGCTTGTACCAGCCAAGGTGCCTGGTCCTGAAAGCTCCTAAGCTTCAAGTTCCTTTCAGCTCTATTGTATAGGATGGAAATTGCCACGTTTTGAAGCTTCAACCTGTCAATAGTCTACACAGACAGAATCTTCAAGACCTATTTTTCCACTGCTTGACAGAATACTCACTGGGTACTCAACATGCCTAGAGGGGAGACTGGTCTGGAAAAATTTGCCAGAGTTTTTTCACAACAGACTGAGTTTTGTTTTGTTTTGTTTTGTTTTGTTTTGTTTTGTTTTGTTTTGTTTTGTTTTGTTTTGTTCTGTTTTGTTTTGTTTTGTTTTGTTTCATTTCATTTTTTTAATGCAGAGATGAGAACCATTTTGATTATCTGCTTTCAGTAATGTTGTACCATAATTTAGAGATCTCCTCAGTGTCTGTAGAGCTCTGGTCAGGAAATATTTTCTCATGCCAGTATAATTACAACAGTTTTAATGAGAAATTCATCCACATTTGTGGTTAACTTAGTTATGCTATCACAAATTCAGTATGTTAAGTATGTTTAAAATTTGATCTCCCATGTACAACAATGACTTATTGTTGCTGGGAGTTACTAGAATGTGGGATATATGAAAGAGATTTAAAAAACCCCTGGAAATGGGGTAGCTATATGATATCAATAATTGAAGCTGTGTAAAGAAAAAACAGGAGTTTCATAAAAGAATACTGCATTCTCCACTGCCTTTTTGATAGTAAACTATTGTAAATTATTTTTTGCAATGCATATTTGCTTTTTATAGTCATAGGGGCATGACTTCAGAATAATTTCTTGAATAAGCGTTGGTCAAATGGCAGTTCAGGAAGAGTTCAAGTGTGTTTTGCTCACCAGCTGCCAGATTTTCTCTGGATTATACATATTTTAGTATTTCATTTCAGAAAGCAAAAGAAGGTAAATCCTGAGCTGGCATGAGGATTTTGTGTGCAGTCAAGGGGTAACAAAAATGCAGTTCCAAATTTGGGCCCAGCATGGGAAGATGCAAGAGATGCAGAGGAGAGAATGGCTTTCTGTCACATAGATGTTTAGATACGAGGCTTGTGTAATAGCCCAATTTCTTGAGGAGGATTGGAAACTGCTTATTTAGACTATCTGTGTGCTGAAAAATTATTAATAAAATAGTCTTTGTATTTTGCATATTGTACCAGTTAAAGGAAGAGTCTCTGTCAATGTATTCAATAATTGCTTTTGTGTCAATTGACATTATGTATGTTCATTAAGAAGAATGCTGACCCCTAATAATTATTTCTTTTGTAGAAGCCAGTGTGCAAATCAGTAATTTATGATCAATTATTTCAAGGCTTAACACACTGTGAACTTCTTCCTTTGCCCTGCCATTAACCTTTCCCCGCCTGATCCAGTGCTTTATGAAGGGATGCACTTTTGTAGACAGAAGTAGCACATCCTGCATCATCAGGGGAGGCTCTTCTGTGCTGTCAGCAACTTCCCATGGCCCCTGCTATGGCTCATCATCCTTTTGCTCATCCAAAATAGACAGGTGCCTCCTGGACTTGAGTTCCTTGACTGGTGTTCTTGCATAACCCTTGATGTGCTCAGATGAAACTCTGTTCTTAAGTAATTTTCTAGTTGTGAAGCGCAGTAAGTTTAATTTATTAAAGCAGTTTGCTGTTAAGTTTGCTGTGGTGTGAATCACTATAACTGAAACTCTCTTTGTGCATTAAGCATTTGGAAACTTGAGTAAAGAAATTTTTTTTTCTACTTAGCATACACGCAAGTAAAACTGGACCCTCATCTTTACAGGAAATCCATCTATTAATATGACGTGGCAGTCTGGCTTAGAGCCGAGCATGGTGGAAATTAAGTTACAGTATTGCCCTCAAGTGCCCAGCTTTGGTACTGCTTGACGTAGCACCCACACATATTTAAAGTGAGATAGAATGCAAACATACGTACAGGTAAAGAGCAAGATGCTTGAAAACAGCAGAGAGGCTTGGTATTTTTTTTTCCTTTATTTTACAGCTTTTGGGGGGTTTTTTGAGTTTTTTTTGGTTTGTTTTTTAAATTTTTTTAAATTTAATATCGCTGTCTTGTCACTTACAGGAGCAAACACAAAAGAAAAATTACCATTAATTCTTAATCAATTAGATTGCATGTTTACTTGGGACTAAAATTAAATTCACTTATTATGTTCTGTAGAATGCTGTGGTGCTCTTCTTCCTGGGAGACTGGACATAATATAATGCCATCTCTGTTTTCCTTCCCCATGGTATCTATAATTTCTCTTTTCACTGATGTAAGAATGGAAGTCAGTCTGGACGGGGGAGATCAAAAACGTGCTTAGTCTGACACTCCATTTGTGGCAGTCAAGAGAGCATCATGAAACTCTGTAGCAGGACAAACATAAAGTGGTAGTGCTCCCTAGGCAGACTATATTTATTTCTGGTAACCTGTGGGATTAGGAACAAAAAACTGGAAGTAGAATGTATGTCTTCATGTTTAATAAGCTCCAGTGGGCTTTTGTGCATGCAGTTTTCTACTAGATTTTTAAATTCATGAATGCTTTTGGTCTTAGCAATGTCTTGAAGCAATGATACTATACAGATTATTTACGTGTCGCTTGTGAAGGAGTATTTGTTTGCTTTAAAATTTAAGCGAAGTCAAATATGACTTGATTTCATATCCTTAATTATTGTCTTAAAAGAAAGAATAAGAAATCCTTTCTTCTTTGTCTTCTTCATCTATGTCAACCTGTCATGCAGTGCACAAACAATATTCTTTCTGGAGTTCTTTTCTGCTGTTCTCATTCTGAACATCCCTATGTAGCTAAATAAGAGCTTGAGACTAAATGTCCTCTACAACATGTGGATATGTCATAAGTTTTTCCACTATTATCCTGGCCCTTAGTTCTCTGGTGTTTTTCTAGTTCACATATCCTCTTGCCTTGGCTGTTCAATCCAGTCAGCTCTGTATGCATGACCTTCTGTGGCTTCCAGCTTTCCTAGACCTGCCTCCTACTACCCTCTCTCTTCTCATTCTTCCTTTTTCTGAATTCCAGCTTCCCTCAGTCAAGATAATACACTTTTGGTCCTCACAGCAACCTGGGAAATACTGTTAGTAAATCACCTTTACTTTCCCACTAATAAGTCAGAGCTGAATTGGGAAACCATTCTTAGTTCAGACTCCGTCAAAAAGCCTAATTCATGGTTGCTGAAGCTGGTGAGTGGCTTTTTGCTTTTGGACTTAGTCTTAGGAGCAAGGAGTTTTAGAGAAAAGGAACCTTTCTCAGATGGCCTTTTATTCTCCACGTAATTAAGTTATGAAAGTGTTAAGGGGCAAGATGTTGGGGTTTTTTTCTGAATATTTTTTTTTCAGGACAATTTAATATCATCTTTTTAAAAATCATATGTAATGAAAAATATATACAGAACTGGGAAATCTACTGTAAAAAACAGTTGGACACTAATGTGATTTTCCCTTTCACCAAGTGCTGTGTTAGAGCTGCAGAGAAAGGGCACATCCTAACAATAAATCAGGAGTGGAATAAACAGATCTACCTGAAGCTAATGCAATAAACTTATGATAAATTACTGAACTGTTTCCTCTGTGTTTTATTCTGGAACCATTGGTACCTGATTCATGGGTACATTTTTCTCCCATTACATGGCCTTTGACTATTTTTATACACTCTGGTCAGCAGAAAGGTCCACCTGTGCTAGCAGACAATATATGAAATTGCTTCATTACTAAGTATGCTTCTTCTTGGCCTTCTGTGTGGAATTAGTTTTTATTCTTGCAGACATGTTAGATATCTAGATATTCCATACATATAATCAAGGAGATTCTTGTTTGTGTGTAAACCAGTATTTTTATACCTATGAACAACTACTTAACGCCCAAAACTATTCGGAAGAAATTTCAGAAGAGAGACTCAGTAAGAATAATCAATGTACAAAAGTGAACTGAGACAACAGAGTATATGTTGAAAGGTTTTAGCAATTTATTGAATTTATTCAAGCATTTTCAAGAAGGGGCAATCACTGTAAGACCTTGAGAGCCTGAAGATCCAGCTGATCAGAAGGAGTACTGCTCCAGTGCACAGCAGAACAATCTGGAGAGTATGCCCTTTGCTACTTCAAAAAGAGTAATTTCTAGAAAACAGAGGTCATGCTTTCACTCCTCAGACATAAACCTTACTTTCAACTCTTACCCTGATAACTTTGTCTGCCATGTCATTTTGAAGGCTACTACTAGCGAACAGTAAGGTCTTTCAAAATCGATTCACATTAATACTGTAAAGTAGGATGTTCTAAATGCCAAAATGTAAACCGCAAAATTGCATTGAATTACTCAGTATTGGTCTCTTTTCTTCTACCTCCTTGAGGTAGGTTCAGAGCTCATCTATGCCTCCAAAGGGGAGTTACTGTTACAGGAAAAAATGTAGGAGTTCACATTGTCTAAGCAAACCTAGAAGTGTGTAACTGATGATATACAATCAACTGGCAGCCACTAATTATAATATACCTTCTATCAATTTCAGTAACAGATGAGATAAATCATGATACCAGGCACTTAAAACACTTCATTGAACATTGCACATTTCTAAACATCCTTCTGTAAATGCTCTCTGTTGCTCTGGTGGCATCTGCTCATTCACCCATGTTTATCCAGCCTCTATCTCACAGGCAACACAGGTTAGACACAGTCCTGCTCTCCCTTCTTTCTGCACCTCTGCTTGCAGAAGTGGGGGCCCTGCTCTGTGGGTGCCCATTTCACATGTACCCACGCAGGTCCTGTGCCCATCCTTACATCCCAGTATTCCCTGAAATCTGGGCAGAAGCTGTGGTGCCAGCAGGCTGATTTGTGGCAGTGCCTGACCAGGCTTTGGCTGCTGCTTTCTCCACCACTTCTTTCTCCACTCCTCCACTTTCTGCTGCTGCAAATTTTCCTGCTCCTTTTCTGTTATTTTCTAAGCTGACTACTTTGTTCCAAAATTCACTTTGTAATTTCCTGGTTACAGTTTAACCTTATTGATGGTCGCATTCCTCTGCATTATGGTTAAGTTTGGTCAAACATCATCCCAGACAGTTTTGCAAACTCCAGGTACACAGGTGGTGGTGTCCATGGGTAGGCTGTGTGAGCACTCCAGTGATAGATCTCCTGTCTGTCTTCAGTGCCTCACTTAGATTCTCCAGGGGAACCAAGCAGTTTCAGATCGCAATTAATGTCACTGTTTTGAGACATCTACTTTAGGATGCCATAAATTATGCTCTTCAAGCATCTGTGTGCTGCAGTGAGGTGTAAAGGGAACTTAGACATGTAGCTTGTACATAGACATAAGCTGTGCAGTCTTGTAGTGTGGGATTCCTCTGCAATATTGGCACCTGAGAGAATTTTCTTCATGTGAGCTGTGTCTCTGAACACCTGTCACAATCAGCAGAGAGCTAAGCGGTGCAGTCAGTAAAGGAAGGTATGCTAAGTTTGATTTTATGGCCATTCCCAATATTAGTTAAGGAAAATCTTTCTTGTTTGTTTCATCAGGAGGTAAGATTGTTTAGGAATGAGCTAGAAGGCAATCTCAGAAAGATCACTACAGTTTGGTTGTATACTCTTTCTCAAGGCAATCCTCAGATGACCATTCAGGTAACTGTGCCAGGCTGCCCCAGCAATTCTCCTGAGAAATTAATTTGCAGAAAAATTGCCAGAGGAAAATCTTCTTGAGGGAATTACTACAGTCATCATAACTTTCAGCCCACTGAGTGTCACACTCTTCCACTCTTCAGGCTCCATGGCTCTATGCATGAAGTCTGCAAATCAGAATTCCTTTGTCAACTAAATTGCATTTTTTCAATGTGTCAGACCTTTACCTGATGATTCGAGGACCCAGAGGGATCTGTGTCATTGAGATTATAAGGCTACTTTTAGTGACTGCAGATTTTAAAAACTAGATGTCAAAATGGGTAAAAAAAAAAAGATCATAAAATTAATATTGAGTTGGCTTTTTTTTCCCCCAGTGGCTTTTCCTAAAGCAAGAATTTATTGGGCAGTGAAAGGTCAATGAGTTTAAATTAATCTGAAGAGTATTTCTAGTTCATTCTGCCTTTACAGAAAATGTGTACTTGATCCATGTAACTTGACTGCATTAGCACACTTCTGTAAGGCATTACATAAACATTTGGAACATACCTCCACCTGTAGGAGTCCAGCATTTGGGTGAACACCTTCAAGCTTCTGAGAAATCTTGCAGTTCTGTATATAATGGTGTCATTGTATAAAATAAATATGCACGTCTGCATTTATTCTTACAGCCTACCAAAATTTAAACCCTATTCCTCTGCTTAAAAATTGGCCAGCCAGAGGTCAGCTTTCTCCCAGAATAGGTTCCTGTAATTGCCAGCAGTATTTCCTACTCTGTCCTCTTTAAATTGTTCGAGGCTTCTGTTAATCACACTCTATCAATGGTGAGGGTGCATTTTGCTGGGCAGGCAGTCTCTTTCCTCTGAAAGGCAGAGGATCAACATCAGTGGTGGTCACTTGAAGAAACCTTCAGCTCTTTAGTATTTTGCAGTTGAACACAGATATTGATATACTTTTATTCACTCAGAAGAACCTGAGGTTGCTGCAGATTTTCACACATTATCAGCCTTAACCCATACACTTCAAATTTTTCCTACCTGTTGCTGTAAATCATGCGGAATCTGTTGAAGTCAAATCTAATCTGAACTTGTTTAAATAGGATTTTTTAATGAATTGGAATTTAACCTGAAGTATTCATCGTATCTCTATTGGTCCTGAACCAGGCTGACTAAATATTTATTTTCAGCCATTGGCATAGAATAAACATTGGTTTAAAACCTGATATCCTCTAATGAGAACCTGTTGAGCAATATTTCTTTTCTAGGCTGGCTAAGGAGAGCTGTAACTAAAATACAGTTTCTTGGAGATGCCAGTTTTATTTTATGCCTGTTTTGATGGCAACAGTTTAATAATAGCCATCAGGATGCTCTGAGTACCAATAGGGCAAGCCAGCCTGTCTTTATCAATTGTTACTAGAAATGTATGCATTACGTATCCTTTGTGTTTATGTACTTGGAAATTGATTGATGGTGAGAGAGCAGATGAGCTAATGGCACTCTTGCTCTTCCTTCCACTAATCCCCACCTCTCTTTATTAAAATCTTCAATTCCTTATGCTCCCTGTGCAGCACAATAGCACATCTTACTTAGTCCTTCAATACCCACTGTGGATTTATGAAGTTAGTTACTCTGTGCAAGCCACAGTAGTGGAAACGTAAGTTGTGTGCAGAATCTGGCAGAGGTGCTGGAAATAATTGCAAAATTCAGCTGAAGAGCCACCTTGATGAAATGGGCCTTCATTTTAATTTTTAAATATATTAACATGAACAGTTTAATAAACTGTGTTTGTCCTGATCAAGGAACTCACCACCTTGGTGAGATGAGCCTTCATTTTAATTTTTTTCTTTATTCACATGAACAGTTTAATTAACTAGTTTGGTCCTGAACAAGGAACTGAAGTGGAACAATTTCCCTTGGAGATGAATCTGAATCAGAACTGATCTGAAAAATGTGGAGCTTCTTGTTCTTAATCTTTGTACCACTCTGTGGGAGAAACACAGCTTTGGTGGTCTTAGGCTTTGGGAAAAAAGGACTCCTTCTCAGCCTGTTTTGGAGATGAAATAGACTGTGATGTGAGGAGCTGTATAATCTCTAAATAATGCCCCATAGGCTCATGGAACTGCAGTAGACATGAAAAACATTCTACAGTGTAGAAATACAGTGTGATTTAATTCAAGATATCAGCATCAGGCAAACATAAAAAAACCAGAGTTGAGTCTATACGTGCAACCTTTGCTGCACCACTTGCTGCAGTCACAAGTTTAATTTTATAACTTCAGGCATGTATGTTGTTGTCATTTTTTCCCTACTGGCATTTCAAACAGTAGGCATTTCCCTACTGGCATTTCTTTACTGAAAAGACGAAATAAAGTCACAGGCACTATATACCTTCAGCACAGATCTGTGCATGGGTCACCATTCTTTTAGTCAATAAAACTTGGAAAGGCAATCACTTGTTGAAATAAAAACAGAGGTGATAAGAACAGGAAGGCAAACAGACCAAATTCCTACCCTTCAATTATTTACCAGCACAACTGGATGGAGTTAGTGAAACCGAAGAGAGCAAAAGCAAGGGAGGATCAATGTTAACTGCATCAATCTCCCATGGCTGACTGTAAGCAATGTTACAGCATTTTTTAAAAAGGAAATTGAAAAGTGCCTATTACATTTAACTGCAATATGTTACCTGAAGACACACAAAGCCATTCATCTGTGCCAGTGCAGACCCGTGTGCTTGAAAGTATTTATGCTCAGAAGGGAAGATTCCAAAACTTTCTAGAAAATACTGTGGACTAGGGTATAGAGAAGAATGCTCTAAATTCTGGTGTCAGCACAGCATAGCACATCACCAGGAACTAGCGCTGTATGCAGAGATCCTTACTGGGTCTGTTCCTGTTCAGCATCTTTGTTAAATGCCTGGATGATTAGGCAGAGAGTACACTCAGCCCAATGATAACTCTAATGGAAATATGGTTCAAAGGCAGCCCCTTTCTTAGCACCAGGCACTCTGACACTACAAAACCTGCCTATGTCCCACTCTTCACTGGGTCTCTGTGCTGCTCCAGTTGTTTCCCTGAATCTCTTTCTGAAGTGATGATCAGGGTGAATTTGCATGAGTGATGAAAGCACCTGAGGACAGTACTGTGCAGGTCAGTAAATATGCCATTGGGAGGATTCATAAGTCTGAAAACCACAGAATATGCAGAGTTTGGTCCAAACACAGGCTGCAGTGGCTGATCATTTTCCCAGCATCTTTCTTCTATACTCTATTTAAAGCTTCTTGACTGGGGGTAAGGATGTGTAGTCAAGGTCCAGTGGGACAGCCCTTGGCACAGTATGTTAGGAAAAGAGAAGGCTTTTACTTTGAGTTTGCTATTACCCACTGATGAAGATACAAGTGGTGTTTTGAGGTTTTTTGGCTAGAACCAGTGACAGCAAAAGGTTTTATCAAAGTAAGCTTAGATTCTGAGCAATATTTTTAAAATCATTCATAGATTTTGTTTCTGATATACTTATTTGTAAATAAAATGTCATTCTCTATTATGTGCCGTGTGGAGCTTTTCATTCCACTTTATTGTACAAATGAATAAGAATTTAAGATGATATTCCAAGGCAATTTTTATTTCTATCAATCTTTTAATTTATGATTTTAAGCATTGATTTACTGTAAATGCTCAATAATATATGTATTCTCTTTCACAGCTGCAAAAGTTTTTTGAGATATTCTTCAGAAACAGTTCTCCCCAACAAGCCTTCAACAACATGAAGGAGGCTATAAACAAACTTCTACTTGTAACTGAGGTCTTCAGCAAATCATCTGCCTCAGGACCAAATTCTTTCAATCAGTAAGTGAATTGCAGTAGTCATTGTAATGCTAGTGTCAAGATAGCTCCTTAGAACAGAATAAAAATTGCAGAAGATACAAGAATCTTAAAATAAAAAAATCCGATCTATTTCATACTTCTTTATAAAGTAAGGACATGCTGTGTTTAAGGAGTACAACTCTTCAATATCCCCAATGTTTCTAATTTGTGAAAAGGTTCTGATGAATACTTAGGACCAGATGCTGTCCTAATGAAGTGTTTCAGGCAGCAAAAATGAACAGAAATCACTTGCAATTGGGCTAGTCCTAAAATACATGAAGCTGTATTTCCTTTCAGTGAGCATTCTGTCATATGTCAAGTATTTAATGCTAGAGTAGCCCAGATTGTTCAGAGCTGGCTCTAGCAAGCAATCTTAACAAGAGACACTGTAAAACACTTCATAAAGTGTATGCTATGAAATATAGGCACCAACAGTCACATTTCTGTGTGTAATCACTACTATTAGTGTTATAATTCTTACACATAAATCAACCTCAATTATGTAGTATTTTTACTAAATAAAATTATTATTTGTTTTATGTACGTTATGTCCCATCTCTGACATTTTTATGATAAGTACTAAATAAGTTGCTATTTATTAAATTTATGTGTTTAAGCCTATTTTAAGAACTAGGTGTTTTAGTAGCAGTAATGTAAAGCTCATTATTTGACTTACACAAGTTGGGAATAAAGCTTACATTGTGAGTGGAGAGGGTAGCAAAGAGTGGAGGAGTGTAATGGGGATGAAGCTATTTTGACAGTGGTCCAAAATCCCGTTTTTACCAATGAAATGGACTCTCTTGTTTATGAACACAAGACTTGCTTATAACTCCTGGTCCATGCCTCCAAACATCCCCATAGCTGCAGCAGAGCTCTTTGCTCAACTGAGCCAGGAGTGTTTCACCATCACTTCCCCTCCAAATATCTTCAAAGCTTTTGCAGGACCTCATTCACTCTCTTCAAAAGGCATTTTTTCCTTCAACATAATTCACCTCCCTCTATGTCAAACATTAAAACCACTTTTATACAGCACTATTTTGATCACCTCATAATCTGATTCCTTCTGTATTTAATGCTGCTGACTCTTCTTAGAAATTTATTTAGTCTGTGTCACATGTTGTTTCTTGGCCTATGTGTGTATGTTTTCCTGCATGTGTTCTCTGGACCTGTGTATGTATTGGATTTTACTGTGTATAGGGACATGGTTGAATTATGGGCTCGGCAGTGCTAGGTTTGTGATTGGAAACAATGATCTTACAGGTCTTTTCCAGCCTAAATTATTCTATGATTTTGTATTTCACAACAGTACCTACCCTCACTGAAACAGGTTCCTTTTATGTTGTATTTCAGATGCAGCCAATGTTTTCAGATGCTTACCTTTGACATTGGATTCGACATGTCCATACACCCAGTAGTTCTAAAGGTGAGAAAATTGCACAAATTATTGCTTCACTCAACAAAATTGCACCAAAAACACAGCAGAAAAACCTCTTTGATAGGTACCCTCAAATGTCTAAGAAATGTACCAACACTTAATATTATTTTGGCTGATTGTGAAGAGTTTCTGTAGAAGAAACCAGTTTTTAAGAGTCAGAGTTCCCATGATGAAATTCCCCAGACCATCAAAATGTGCAAACTTCTCAGTTTACAATAAAAGATTAGCTATTACCCCAAATGAATATCAGTGAAACAAAATCCATAAGAAGCACTGCATAAGAGTGGAGTTAGGTTTTAAATGTGACAGACCAAAGATGAATAGAGGAAATTAAAAAACCACAACTGGCTTTTAATACAAATTAAAGTTCTCCATAAATTGGATTGTACTTCTTCATTTCATTACCTGCTTTGACCTCCACTGTGCTGCCTTCTTCCTGGATGATCCACAAGGCCCTTAAACCAGGGAAATGAGACCTGTGCCAGTTTTTGTACCAGTCCTGCCTCAGAACAACCTGTCCTGAAGCAATTATTGTACTGCTTTCCAGCTGTTCTCATTACCTCATATATACACATGAATATGCATATGCCTAGGTATGTAACATTATATTTATGATATACAAACATTAACAAAAATTAGTTAATATATCCCCACTTAAAATCTGTTCAAGTGTCTTGTAATAACAATGCAGTCAATCTCTGCATTCTTCAGAAAAAAAAATCCTTTAAACACATAGGAAAAAAGCACATATGAAAGGAAGGAAGTTTGCAGAATTTAAAAAGTCAATGAAGACAACATTTTAAATTAGTCTAAGAAGACTTATTTAGCTAGTATAAGAAATGTGGTATGTCATAACAGCTCAATAATTGTACACCAGGCTGTAAAAAAATTATCCCAGAAGAGCTTAAAAAATAAAACATAGCGTTTGCCTTCCTCCATAGAAATTTCGAGTATTATCCGTTACCCATAAGTTTATAGTAAATTAGTAGGATTTAGTGTTTTCTTCTGAAAAAACAAATGTCTCTGGAAAATAGCTGTTGATAATTAATGCAACATTGACTTTGAATATTATACCTTGTAATTTATATTATGCACACAACCTATTCATATTGGTTCTATATTTGTGTTTATTAATGTTTTAGTCATATTTCATAAAAAATGAATTTGTTAATTGTGTTTATATATTGTAAAACTTATACTTTCTTCCATAATAGCAGATGTTCTGTAGTAATCCTTATCACGAGTTTTTCATCAGTTATATTAGCATATAATCTGATATTTTATATTTTTAATCAAATTTCCAATCAAATACGGTAAGAAATCTGTTCACACGTGTCCGCAATACTGCACTCTGTCCACTGGAGAGCAGCAAACATTGCGGTATGGAGTTGGGACAGACGATGTGGCACAGCTCTTGTTGTTTTACAATATTGTCAGTTTGTGTTATTATGTCTTTTTAAAAGTTCCGGTTTAGTATTTATTGCTATGAGAAGACTGGACTTTTTATTTAAACTGTAAATTTTTATATTTTTTTTCTAACAGGTGCATGAAAACTTTGACTTCCAAGTTGACAATGAATCGACTACTCAGGACCAAATTTCCAAAGAACTTCTTTTTGAAGATACATTTAAATTTCTCTTATCTAATGAATCCTCAACATCCAGTTTCATAGAAGCTTTGCAAAAAATATATGAATCATCTGTGAGCAAGGTAGTTAATTCCAACTTTTTTGTATTATTATTTGAAAATATTTAATTTTAAATTGTGTACTTCTGAAATTGTTGGTGTCAGCTTATAAAATGGTTTTATTTAATCAGAAGCATCTTTTATTGTATGCTGTGGAGTAAGACTGTTATTATATTGAACAATTTAATTTTTTTTTTGTAAAAATTCCTCTCTCAAATTATGTCATTTTCAAAAATACTGTGATTGAAAGATATATTTAAAGCTTTAAAAATCAATTTTCCCACTCTTTTTTAAAATGGCCTTTTTTTTAATATAAAGATTTGTGTGTTTTCACAATTTCATCCAGAATTGGTTAACTCATGCACGGAAATCCATGAGCATCAGAATTAATTTTTTTTCCTACAACTTTGTGTCTTATTTTCAATGCAAGATCCAATTCCAGAATTTATTTTTCATTTATAGAATCTGCATAAATTTTACTTCACTAGTGAAAACCATTTCTGACAAGCAGACATCTCTTTCAACAGTATTTCTCTCAGTCTAGGAACTTCTAAGGATGCCTTTCTGAGGAGTCTGTTGCTTGAAAGACTTACAGGGACTAAATTATCCAGGCAACTTCCACCTCTTGGACAGATGTGGCTAAAACAGGGTCATGGGTTCTAAATTTATGTCAGGATAAAGTAGAAAGGTGCAGATATCCAGCCATGCAGTGATATGATTACACAGCCCGTGCTCCAGAGACTAGGAGTTTCTGTGGGTTTGTTTCTAGACAATGCCAGGGCACAATCTGCTTTATTCTAGACTTAATAATGAGCTATCTAGGAACTGGCTGGCTGAGGTTAGGGCTGGTGGAGAGCTGCTGTGACTTGTTCCTATGATCAGTGAAGGGATTGGGGTCTAATGAAAGCACATTGCTTTCCATGTGATTTCACCAGAACATGCTGACCTTTTCTTCCCAGGATGGAACAGACAACAGAGAAGCTGAGCAATGTTTCTCTTTGGAAGAGATAAATTCAATGACTACTTTCATAAAGGAGCTGAAGAGTCTTGGACAATTTGAGCTGGTAAAATAAACAGGGTTTTGTTTTATTGGATATATATTTTATGTAAATCTCTTAACATTCCTCCTTCATTACCATTCTCTGCTGTCTCTGGCATATGTAATTAGGATGGATGGGCAGGGAAGCAAGAAGATAGAGGTAACATGGATTTTATTTTGGTGGATCATTTGAATTTAATTTAAAATAAAGAAATAGAACAGAATATTTGAGCTGAGCTTCCACTGAAAAGGACAGCTAAAGCAGAAATGGAGATCAGGAAATAGAAGGAAAGGAAAAGAAGGTGAACCATGTAAATGACTAATGAGGTGGTAAGAAAATAGAATGACAGTGAACCAAAAGCAGGAGTTAGTGGATGGACTAGAGAAAGCACAATACTGAGATCATTATCAAAGAGTAGATATAGATGAAAAAGTGGCAAAAAAGCAGGTGGAATATGTCCTCCTCTTCGTGCCTTGAGTTCATTTTTGGAGAAGAACACAGATGGAGGAAAAATAATCAGTGTCAGTGAGTAGGTACAGGTAATGAGGGAAATGTTGAGTATTCAGAAAATAAAGGATTTTCAACTGAGTCTGTTGTTCAGAAAGTGTGTATGACATCAGGATTTCTGTGAGACTTCCTGGAGAAGTATTAGGGATGGAGACTGATGACACTTTCTGAAGAAGCACTGAGTCTAACAGATCTGGAATTCATAGAATCATGTGTGTTGGAAGGGGCTCAGAAGGATCATCAAGTCCAACTCTTAAGTGAATGGCCAATACAGAGATTGAACCTGTAACCCTAGCTTCACTCTCTGACCAACTGAGCTAGCCTTAGGGCCAGTTCAGAGGCAGAGGAGATGAACTTCCGTGTCAATACTGCTAATCCTGACTTTCAAGGCTGGGCATGACAGTTCTTTTCTACGTACATGGGAAAGAGCATTCATATATAACCAGCTCTATGCTGTATATACTGTCTTCTGATAATTTTTCATATCTTTGCATTCTACAAATATCGTACTGTGTTGTCTCAAATCTCTTCTCAGCTTTTCCCTTCTTCTGCACCCAAGATCCAAATGCTGCTGCGCGACCTCTATCGAGTGCTAGACCCAATGAGGCGGCTTAGTTCAGTCCTGACTGTGCACTGGTTGCTGTCCAGTGTCCTTCAACAGTTCCAGTTCATGAATAAAGAGGCACATACAAATCTTTCAGAGTGGTAAGATAACTATTATATATGTTGAAGGTATTTTCTTAAGTTATATAATTGGAATATCTCCAGCGAGCATCATAAAGCTTAATCTTTCAGTAGATGTAAGTGTACTTGCAACCCTTGAGATGAAGTTTGATCATCCCACTTAGAGCCCTGACAGCCATTCTGCTGTCAGAACTGTAGCTAGGTTCCTAAGTAGAACAAGTTTTGCTTCTCTATCTAATGTGAAGGACTCTGGATTGAAAATTAATTAAAACTATAGTAAATTCTTAAAAGAAATATTAATTAGGTACATTTTCTTTTCCTAAACAACTGTAAACTCTAAATCATGAGCATTTCCCAGGGTTAAGACTGTCTTAATTTATGCACCAATTAGAAGCAAAACTGTACAGAAAATATAAAATTTCAGGTGAAGATTTTTTCCAAAATAATTAATAATTTTGATTGGCTCCAACTTTTCTGTCCAACAGAAAGGTCAGAAAGCATAATACTCCGAGAACATGATTTTAACTCCTTGTGAAAAGATGGAAAGAATGTTGTAATGACAAGGTTAGATCCACTGAACTTTTGCAAAGAAATTGTAACTTTCCTGAGGAGGAAAAGAGGAAATGAAAGACAGAACAAGGAAAGAAGAGAGGGAGGGAGGGAGGAAGGCAGGAAGGCAGGGAAGGAAGGCAGGGAAGGAAGGGAGGAAGGAAGGGAAGGAGTAATCATAGTATAAAATTTTTCAAAATGTGCTTTCTGTTTTCATTATCTCTTAGCTAATGGTGTTTCATATACATATATGCCATACTGACTACTGACATTTATGACATACAAACAAGGGCTTGGCAACAGAGGCATATTAGACAATGTGTATGTTCCATTCCACTGAGTCTCAAGATGAATGTGTGAATGATACTAGTACATGCATTTTGCTGGGAGAATGCTGTAGTGAGTATATAATGCATCTGTAAGATTTAAGTTTTAATTTTGTTCCTCACTGAATTGGGCAAATTTCACCAAATCAATAATTATCTGTATGTTTGTTTGCTTTACTGTAAAGGGGGGCTTATACTTTATCACTGTACTAGGTGTCTGTTTATTAGAGTTTTAAATATACACAGTTCCATGAAAGTGCTACATTATTGTTATTACTGCCGACCACTCTGATCTCTCCCATGAGAAGTAACTCAAAGATGCAGCTGCTTGCATTCATATATAAGCCCTTGCCCTTTTGCAGAAATATTTAGGTTTGCATATCAAAGCATACCAGCCTTTAGCAGCTTTCTGTTCTAATCTAAGCTGTGCCACTCACTCACTTTGAGCAAGCCCCTTGGCCTCTTTTTTCTCCTTCAAGCTCAACATTATTGTATGTGTATAAATATGTAGAAGTACCATGACCTTTCTCTAGGGCATAGGCCAATCTGCTTCTTTGCTCTTTATTCTTCTGCAGTGGCTAAGCTAATAACACCTTTCTCTTCATTCACTGTGTAAAAAAACATGTCCTTTGACATTGCTAAATCAGAATCTTCCACTCCCTTAGCTACATGCATGTGAGGGTGATGCATGTGTCAGATATACATGTGATTATACTTAATTGCAAGGAAGAAAGAGCTTAGTTGTACTTACTCCCCAAATAACTCAGGTATTCATTCTCTTTGAGCCTTGATTAAACTTTTTTCCCCCCAGCTTTGATGAGTTTGTATATCAGAACACTTTCCCTTAATTTCTTCCATTAAGGCCAGGCTGTTCCATCAATTTATTTAACAGTTCTTATTTCTCTGACTGTGGAAAAGAGATATTTCCGTTTATCAGATCTAGTGATTGCATAACTGACTGTCCAAGCAGACAAGAAATATATGGGAAAAGTAGTGACTTCTGACTGAGGTCTTGTAAAATTACTTCATTCACTGATCATGACTCTATAGGATGAAGGCAGGATATAAAGATGTTTTCCTAGTCCACATACTTTAAATCATTTCATCTATATGACTAGTGTTGAAACCCTCTGAATTCCTTCCACAGGAGAAGTAAGAAGAACTCTAGAAGAACTCATCTCAATAATGAAATAATTACAGTCTGGCTGAAAATGACCACCTTAGATGTATTAGTAAAAGATATTACACCTAACCATGTACTCTGAAAAAAAAATTTTGCATTTTTGTATTGACTTTTTTCAACTCTTTGCAGTTTATACTTCTGATATGACTAGGACATACATAACTGCTGCCTTTTGGAATAGGGGCAATGAGGTGTCATGGAAAGTATATTTGGCTATGTCAGATAGCATGGAAGAATCAGATTAGTGAGTAAAGCTAACCCTTCTGTATCTGAAACAGACAAAAGCCTAAGCAGGTCAAAAACCTGCAAATGGTTTTTTGAAATCAGCTGATGTATTTGGAGACGTGGTTCTAGCTTCTCATATGCAAGGCCTTTTTTAGTTCAAACTGGAAGCATCAGGCCTCAGACTGAATTTGGGCTGAAAATACATTTTGGAATTTAACTTGGTCATGTCAATTACCTGGGAAGTCTGAGAAATTAACATGTTTTGTACTATGGGACAAAAAAGGCAATGACAAAGGAAGGCAAGTCTAAGATCACTGACCTGGAATGGGAGGACTGCGAGGCAGAAGGAAGGAGGAATCAAGAGAGACAGTTGGATTAAGTGCCAGGAAATTAATCCCACTCCCGCATCTGAATTTTTTTCTTTCACTTCTGAAGATCAGCACAAGGTATTTCATTTAAGGACCCAAGTGCCCTCATGGAAACTGTGACTGAAGCCAAACAAACACTCTACAAAATAGAGAACTTATTTTGAAGAGAGAACTACATAACATCATCTAAAGAAAGAAAATTCATAACTCTACTGAATATTGAAATATGGTCTCAATCTTGAGTTTATGACCCATTAAAAGTCGCACCATTCACAAGTAACATATCCATCAGAGATACCTAAAGTGACTAGTTTTTCTTTTTTTATATTTAAATTTTGTGAAATATTCTTTTTATACATGTCCTTCATTGCTTATGTCTTATTGCATAGACAATCAGAGCTATATTCCTATTGCTACTGTCAATCCTTTGCTGAATCAGAGAGATTCCTAAAGAGCAGGCTCACAGTTAATAGTTTGGGATGTACACACTGGGAATCTTCTGCAAGGTACATTTGACGAGCATGCACTCACCAAGGGTGCTGCCATACAGACATTAGTTTCATTGGAGCTAACTGCAAAGTGTGTAGGCAAAGAAAGAGCAGCTCTGTACTTGACATCTCCAAGATACCTAAGTAAATACGGGGCCTCTCAAACAGATCAAGGTCCTTTCTTGACTAACAGCATGTGAAGGAAAGGAGTCTGCAAAGCCCTCTGTGTTAGGAGGAGCTTCATAACTGCATCATATCTCATTCTGCTGATTGCAAGGAGCTTGGACAAAGGAAAGCTTCATGGTGCTGATGATTAAAAAGCTGCAGCAGAGATAAATCATTGAACCACAGAGTCATTAATATTGGAAAGGTTCCTCTCATCCTATCACTTATGACGTGAGAGAATGACTCCACCTGGTACAGCTTTGTTTCAGGGAGTTGTAGAGAGCGATAAGGTCTCCCCTGAGCCTCTTGTTCTCCTGACTGAACACCCTCACCTCACCGAGCCGCTCCTCATAAGGCTTGTGCTGCAGCCCCTTCCCCAGCTTCATTGCCCTTATCTGGACCTGCTACAGCACCTCAATGGCTTTCATGTAGTGAGAAGCCAAAACTGAACATAAGATTCAAGGTGTGACCTCACCAGTGCTGAGTGCAGGGGGACAATCACTGCCCCAGTCCTGCTGGCCATGTTGCAATCTGAGTATCTTTCTCTAATATGATTTCCAAATATTACATTTTGGTACTCTGCTGTAATCAGATATAGTTATTATATGTCTCTTAATGCTGTCTGAAGTTAATTGGAGTCTCTACAGATTTGAGATTCATACAGGTCATGCTGTTCCTTTGTGAGCAGGCGCCGTGCAGTTGTGATGGCTCTCCTGCTGCACTCCTGAGGTGTTCTCTGACTAAATCAAAGTCTGTCATTTTATAGAGTTAAGACATGTTGCTTTCACTGTGAAACAGGCTTTGGGACCAGGCAAGCAAAAAAGGAACAGCAGAGAGAAAACATTTATTTTGTTCAGGTGCCAAATGTACAAAGCAAAGCAACACAGAGTCCCCAGGCAGGTGCAAAGGAGAGCTGCTTTGCAAAAGCTGCTTTGCAAAAGCCAGGCCTTTTTAAGCAGCCAGGCCTTTATCAGTTACATAGTTTCAAATAATAACAAACATAATCCAACCAACCACCAAACACTAAGATGTAAACATGTAATGGTTATATAACTTGTTTTCTTCTTCTAATTCTGCTGAGTCACTTTGGGATAGTCCTCTTCTACTTAGCAGGCCTGAGCCATGAATTTACAAAGGTAACAAGGCCCTTATTTTATAAGGCATTACCTATATGTAACAATATTTGACAGATGTTAGCTTTTACTTCCTTGACAAGCAGAAAGAGGGGTGCAAAATTACTTACAACTTGGAAAGCCAGTCCTCCTTTGTTAAGTGTGTACATGAATTTGCATGGATTTAGGGTGGTTCTCCAGACACTGCAAGCTCAGAACTACATTTTCCTGCACGCACAGGTCTGCCAGCTGCTTCTTTCCTTATCTCCTTGAGTTAATGCAGAAATCTGTTTTATCACTGGGCTTTTTTTGATCACTGGACAGTTTACCTTTTTCCATGATTGACCTCAATACTGCTTTCAGAAGCTCCTGTTGAAACATCAGTGATGGATGATTGCACAGAACAGTATTGTGACCTCCCTTCCTTGGCACAGACAGTGGCTTTGTGTCCTCCAAAATCTGAGCTGCAGTATCCAGGAACAAGCTGCATTATGAGAACCTCTAAAGGAAACACTCAGAGGAAAACCAGTGGAAGCTTCAAGAAATGGACCTCCAAAAAGATCTTATCAGCTAGGGGGTTGAAGAGAAGACTTCTCCGTTTTTTTCTGCCATGCTGCCAAAAATCTGCTTGAAAGAAAAAATCTCCAGAGTTCACAGTGTGGGCACCACTGACATGTTGATTATTTGTTGCAAATTTCTCTGCCTTTTTTTCACGGAGATTTTACACACACACACACACGCACACACACAGGATTTGGATTTGTTTTGAATTTCCAAACAAAGCATAACACATAGAGGTTCTATTTTAGGGATTCATGCTAATGTCAGCACAGATAATCGCCTGGAGACATGCCTTCATTTTTATTTAATCCTTTTTGAAGAAAGTCTAAATTTAATCTCAAGTATATGCAAAGAAACCTCTATTATAGAAGCAGTTAAGAGATATGGTTTATTTTCTCCTTGGCTACATCCACTGTTCCTTTTCCCAGCAATGCATATATATTTCTTTTTTTTCTATTGATGTGATGTACTGCCATGCTTTATGAAATGTGTGTTTTCTGTTATGATCACTCAGGTAATATCTCTAATGCTGGGAATATGAATCCAGAATGTTCATGTTTCTGTGGAGAATACTAAAATACTGTGTGCCCTGGGATACCATAACTAAGTTTTTTGCAAAGTATTTCATTGTTTCTGTTCCTTCCATTCATGTAGAAATATGTCTGCTATTGAATTGACAGGCAACTTTCTCAAGAAAATATGAGTCCCAAGCAGAGTGTTCCTTCTGACTTCAAGAAGAATCATGAAGGTAAGGGTTCAGAGTGAGATAATTTATATAGTATGTTTTATATCTGTATTATTTCCTATTATTTAAATGTGGATTTACATCACATTGCCTTGCATTCCAGCTGGAAAGTCTTTGCTTACTACATATAAAAGATCAATTTCTTCCTTATCTTATGTAAGTTGCTATGTGGGGCCCATGAGCAGCATTTGCAAGCTTAGAGTGAAGATCTCACACTGTAAAGAATAAAAATGCATGTCTCTTAAAAGTAAAAGATGGTTTCTTCTCCAATAGGACTGTAATCAGAGTGAGAACAGAAAATTATTAGCTGTTTCTGTTTATCTTTCAGCATTGCATTATTCCAGTAAGACTGGAGAAAGACAATGCAGTTATGGTAAGTAACTTTCTAGAGCACAGAGAGGAATGTCTTTCTAGAGCACAGAGGGGAAAAAATTCTTGAAAAACTTTCTTGAGTTTCTCTACATTATCTCTAAGTGAATAGAGTATTTGTAGGCTTTTACTGAGAAAAAAAGGATTTTTAAGTACCAAGAATGTTTATACAAACTCAATAAATGGGCTGTTATGTTAAATAAGTCTCAAAACTAAACTTTGCTGTATGTGCACATTAATGTGAGCATTCCAGAACTCCTTGATCACTTGTCACACTTCAATAGACTTTTGCCCTCCTCTTTCCAATAACCTCAACATACATTTGTTTGTGTGGAAAAACCTTTAAACTTTTCTGGAGTTTAATCAGCTTTGTTTAAAGCTTTGTCTTCAGCTCAATAATGGAGTATTAAGGAGCTGCTTAAGAGATGAGGAGTTTTTATAAAATATCTGCTTGTCAGAATATTTAAAGTATTTTTAAAGATCTGTAAAGATGTATTTTTTTTTGTTTTTGGTGGTAGCAATGCTTTCTGTTGCCTTCCTCATTCTCAAATTATCTGAGGGCCACATTTGTAAATGGTGGAAAGGTTTTGCTACCCAAGGAGCCTCATGTTCCCGCAGTTGCTGATCTCATGCTGCCTCTAGGAACTATTGTGCCAGATAGAGTCCAGAAGTACTCCTGGGCTGGCTGAGTGGCATCACCATTCTAACTGCATGATCCTTTTATTCTAAAAATACCTCAATTAATTTTACTTTGAAATTCCTCTTCATTTTTAAGCTAGCAGTAAGACAACTTTATTAAGTAAGGCATACACAGAATATAGAGAAATGTTTTTTCTCATTTGTAGGGGGGTTTTTAAATACCTTCTCTGTGTTAATGTGTAAGTCTCTATTCCCCTATAAAGCTAGCCCAAATTCTGTTCTTTCATTGGAATATCTTCCCTTAAATTTTAATCCATGAAACGGAGTTCTCAAATTGCCCTGTTTTGTTTCTTGGGGCAGATATTTCAAAGTAGAAATAAAAATATTTGCATCATTTTTTAGTCTTTTAAGCCACAAGATTTTTTGAGCTATTATAGTAAAGGAGATTCCTCTCTGTAATATTTTCTGAAGTACCCAGTTTAAAGTATGTACTAATGAATATATGTGTAAAGCAGTTTTGAATGTGTTATACTGTAAATCTGAATCCAATAGGCTGGATTAAAATATTTGTCATAAGAAGGTTGCCACAAAATATTCTCATGAGTAATTTGGCAAACACTATGAAATAAAGGACACATTTGAGCAAATAGGATTTGATTGTGGAGATTTCATATACAGGAAAAGAGCTGGAATTTGTAGATATAGGAATTTTAATAAAACATTCTTCCAGCTGTACTGCAAATGACCCCATGGGTCTTGATATCTCCATGTGACTTGTTCTTATGAACAGTAAGAGTATGTCTAACTTATTTTGATTTTTATTGGAAATTACACTTGTACATAAAGCCTGTACACAGCCTGGTACCTAAGCAGGTTATGAATTTTGGCCTACCTCTTCTTTAAGTTTCAGTTAACTAACTAGAGACAGATCTCCCAGACTTAATCCTTCCATTTTCAAAGGCTTACCCAGGCTTTGAATTTTGTGACTAGGACTTAAATGATTGAACACTGAATGTTTAAAATCCCTCCAGGCCTACAGATTTCTCTCAAGTGCCATTACAAACTCCATTAAAACTTTGCAGCAGGATTATGAGTCTCAAATCATTAGGCATTAAATATCTTGCCACTGTACATGGTATCAGTCTGCCAGAAGTTGCATGTTGTTCCAAAATGTTCATACAGTTCACTTTTTTTCTTCTTTGATATGTTCTTCGAACAGATAAAGATACCCTATCTCGTATCAGACAGATCTTCACCAGTCCACAGTTGGACCTGAATCCTCAGTTTAACCCAAAGATCAGAGAATACTATGCAGAAGTGCCCTTTGACATGGTGACAGTGAAGATAGGAGCAGAACCCTCTAACTGTCAATGCCATGTGCACCTCGACAACAAGAAAGGGCCAAGGTATGAGCAACAAAATATGAGTGCAAAAACTTAATTTTGGAAATATGTTATAATGTTCCAGAATTTTTTTCTAAGGCAGAGAAATTAAATAATTTAAATCAAATCATTAAATTATTTAAATGTCATTAAATTCTTCCTCCCAATATTTTCCTGTTTTGATGTTAACTGAAGTTAACATGAAGTCAACATGAATATATGTGAAAAGCTCAAAGATTTCTTCCTTGTAGAATGAAAAAGAATAGCAAGATGTTCTTTACACTGAAAAGTAAAAGCCCTGCATGTGCAGTTCTGTGCCTTTCAGCATTTATTTGCCTGCTAAAGGAAGAAGAGCACAGCTCAGCTTTGCTCTGGTCTGTCTCTCTGAGCAGCTTGTCTGGGAGTCCATCACATTTGGCTAGTGGACAATTTCAGCAGCTAGCTACACTTCTGATTGCATTTCTCTCATTAGGGACAATAATTCCTGGCAGGCCCAAATTTGTGATGACATCACAAATTTGGGCCTGCCAGGAATTATTGTCCCTAATGATTTCATTCACAGATTTCATGTCAGAATATTTACCACAGCCACTGTTTTCACTAAATTTCACTCTCAATGTTTTTTCTTCTTGAAAGATCTTCAGATAGTTACAAATCCTATTTTGCACTGTTTTTATTTAAGCTCCTGTATTTTGTAAGAAAAAGAAAATGTTAGAAGTAGCAGACTCTAGGAGCAAGAAAAGTTTAGCAGCCACAGATAAAAGAGTGTAAATCTTTGTTTCTTTAGTGTTTATTGCACTTCTTTCCTGTTTTGTCATACAGCATTGCTAACTACCCCCTTGGCCTTGGGCTGAACAAAGTCATCATTCTTATTACGGATGATTCGCAGCCCAGCCCTGAGATTGTGAGCAGCTACAGAATCACAATTTATCGCGAGGACCGCCCCAGCCTCCCTTTGTTTGATGACTACATGATGTGTGGCTTTGTGCAGGTATTGTCTCTGCATTCGTTTGCTATACACATTAATGGGAATAGCTGGTTTCTGTTCATCCATGGTATAAATTAGTTTTTGTTGAGATTGTCTGAAATTCAGCATTTATGCAACATTTTGGATGTAAAAGGCAAGCCCAGTGTAAGTACCTGTTACCATATACTTGAGAGCTCCAGGTTAAGTAATCCTTACCTTGGTCAGCCAAAACTTTCTTATAATTTATCATAACTGTCTTTCTCTGACATTGGAGCCATGGAAATCCTTTTACTAGGAAACATATTTATGACAGTCTATTTATCAGTGTTCAAGATAAATGCTGCTACATAATTTATGAATGAAAAAACTGTTTATTCTAGATCAATAAACACAATAAAAAAAGCCTCACTCATAATTCCAAAGGAAGGGATGACTGTTGCTTACATCAGATCTATCCAAATAAAAATTTGGGAATGCACATAATTTACTGTCAATAAATAGCAGTCCTTGGGAAGGAGTGGGTCTGGTGAATGAAAATAGGAGCAGTCTATCCAATATGGCTTAATAAAGGCTGGGAAAGGGGAGTTCAGGCTAAATTAGACTCCAAAATGGAAGAAAGCTAGCGAAAGTAACAGTGAAGATATCAGTTGATGAAACTATAGTGATAAAAATATTATGCATGAGAGAGAAAGCCTGGAACACATGCTGGATCAGAGCTGTTTGTATTCCAGAGTTTGAGGACTAAATGTTGGCTGCTGCTTGATATGATGGGCGAAGATAAACCAGGCAGTTCAAAGCAGGAAGTGGCATTATAAATGGTAATCACTGGCAGTGCATTTTTCTTTGGAGTTTTAGGCAGATTAAAAGGATTGATGGGTTCATTCCAGAGTAATATTTTACTCATCCAGGAGTAAAATATTTTGTCACAATTAATTCTGCAACCAGGAAGCAGAATTTTCAAAGCTATTGTGTTGAAATTGTCATGCTTGTTCATGTCAGATATCTAATCCTATCCTTATTTATTTTCTCTATGAATATCTTAGTATATTCTTTAGCAAAACATGTTTCTCTTCCCTGGTTTCCTTCCATATACTGCAGAAGAAGTTGGGAGGCTAGGGTGGTAAAAGGCAGAGCATTTATATGGTAGGGATGTTGTTTTTCTTGTGGAGAAATAAGCACTAGGGCTTAAAACAGCAGTCAAAGAGATTATAATGTTGATAGCAAATTCTATGTTGACAGTAATTATCTCAATCTGCAAATCAGGACTGCCAGAGAAAATGTAGATAGTAGTCATAGTGTACTGAGTGGTGACCTGAATACCTGATTATGGTGTTGTCTGGCCCTCCACCTATTCTCTGTCTCTTCTCTTAGACTTCTCTTACAAGCTCAAAAGGTCAAGGACCATCTTCTTATATTTGCACTGAATGAACCCTACATCTAGTAGTTGCTACAGTAAAATAAGAATGAACACATATAATAGTTGAGATTTAAGTTCAGTTGTACAGAAACCTGCTTGGCATCTCAAGTATGACAATATGAAATGGAAAACAGCAGTAAACTGAACTAGAGTTATATTACTAGGAGAACACATTGTCTGGAAAGATGTGAAGAAAGCTCTTTTTGTGTCTTTATTTGGGACAAGTATCTGAGTGTAGGAGCAGGAATTCAACCTCAAAAATATCTTCCGACACCAGAGTTTACACTGCTGTTAATGTTTTATTATACCATTTATGAGACTGAGTGTGAATCTTTGAAGCACTGTGAAGGCAAAGAGATCTAGACTGATAAAAGTGAAAAGTGTTTTAGAAATTTCTTTTGATTCAGATTGGTTTTCTGCTCGTCTGTGAATAACTACCCTCTAACTAATACAGTTGTTCAGAGCTAGGGATGACTTCAGGAGTTTAGAGTAAAAATAAGATGAAAAGCATTCTTGTGGTATCTAATAAGCACTGTGAAGATACAGTATGAGATTCTAAAACAACTTTCAGATATGTTAGAGGCAAACTTATCAGAGAGTGCCTTTAAAAAACAAACAAAGGCTGGTGCTGGAGATAAAAATGGCATTCTAAAACATTTAAAAGGCATTTTTTTCCTATTTGCTAGAACAGAATGTATTGTCTGTTGCTTAGAATGATTTTTTTAATCAACACAAAACTCAGGTCTTAAACAGCATCATTACATTTTGCTCTTCGTACCAGAGAAAATTATGCAGCCTTGCAGAGCCAGTTGATACACCCCCATCAGTGGCATGAATACTTGTTCTCTTAGTAATGAAACCCTGTTTTAGGAGAAAAAAGATAAATACAACATGAGCTGATGGAGTCTTTGGACACTTGAACACTTGACTAGGCACAAGTGGGATCACGTATGAGGAGGGAAAGGCCACTGATAGTGGTGTGGTCTTTCTCATAGAAGGCTTCAGTTAAAATTCTAATCCATCAGCTTTTTTTCCTCACTGTCTTTTATGTTTAATTTCTTTAGGATATTCAGGTTTCATTGCAAGATGATACTATAAGGAAGCTTACATTAAAAAGACAGAGGGTGGGATGTAGTTTCCAACAGTCTAGAAATTCTCATGCAGTTGAATAATCCTGGATTAATTTCAAGGTATTGAGTTGAGAAGTGTGTGGTTCCAAGCCTTGCAGCCCCTAAAAAGGGAAAAAACCATTGTCTCCTGTACTTTTTGATAGCAGCTGTAATATCCCCATTAAAACCAAATTAGTGGAGGATAAACTGTCATCTCACAATTGCACCTTCAACAGATTTGGTTGCCTTCCATTTTGTGTTCTGCATTTTGACAATATTGTTTGGACTGCAAATGGAGAGGTTATTGATTTTTTCTTGAACTTAATTTTTTTGCATTTTTTGACAATATTCAAATTAAGTCTCCTTGAAAGAAGTGGTGCAATTTCATTATCACCTCTGAAACTGTGATATGGAAGATAGTCAAAATCCAGGGCAGTCAGCAGAAAAACCAGTGAGCTCTTAAGACAGAGTTATCAGCATCACTCTCAAGTGAAGGATCCCAGACTATGTACATGCTGTCATAAAGGACAAAATATTTTATTCATTCTTGCACTGTCCATTATCTTTAAAATGCAAACAGATCTATCTATGCCTCACTTGAAATGTCTGAATGCTGCCTCTGATTGTTAATATTTGCCTAGCTGCAATCATGGGGATTAACTACTGATGTGCTTAGGGAACCTTTCTTGACCCTGTGAACTTCTGTATCTATTTGTACCTACAGTGTCCTGTTGCCACATGACTTGTTTTGTTTCTTTGTTTGGACAGTTGGTTGGTTGTGGGTGAGTTTGGGTTTTTGGTTTTTGTTGTATTTTAATAATACAGATACTTATTTGGGTTTGCGTTTATATTGAAAGCAATGGATAGCTAATGCTATAGTTTATAGCACAGTGTGTTTCATTCTCTTTCATTTTCTTTTGTGCATCTGTACATTTGATTCCAAAATCAGTGCAGTGCAGTGGGCTGATGTTCTGGCCGTCCCACAGCTTTTGCAGATCTGACAGAACGAACTTACAGAACAGCTTCAAAAACTTTCCTGATTTTTATAGAACATCTAATGCTTATGTATCATTATCTCTTGTATTTTTGTAAATCCTTTTATCATATTCTTTTCCTGATACCTTAAGAAGCCCAACAGAGCTTATGACATAGCATTGCTGACATATAACACTAAACAGCTGCAATGCAGCTGGAAAGAAGATGCTAGCAACAACATATTTATTTCTCTGTCTGTCTACTAAACTTCCATTGATCAAAAAGCAATTAAGACCTAAGACTAGCATATTAACTATATTTAACTTTTGTATAAACTTTTTGGAGTAGAGATGAAAAAAATCTTTAGAAAGAAAGAAGCCTTAAAAAAAATAAAGGAAATAATTCCTTTTTTGTGTTCAGGAGAGAGAATACCTAAATGAGAATACCTATTTTTTTCAGCTCAATTTATACATTTCCAAAGGAAGATAGAATGGTTTTACTTTGTTTTAAACTTTGTGCTGTTGCCGTTGCAAAGCTTTTCATACAGACAGTAGAAGTAAAAACTGTCAATTACAGAAACACGTATTAACTCTTTGCCTAGTACTTCATGCAAAGATTTCAAAAATCTTGTAAATATTAAATAACGTCAAAAAAAAAAAAACAACAAAAACAACCAAAAAAAAAACCCAACACAAAAACAATCAAACAGCTTAGGAGAGAAACAAAGAGCTTCTCCTGTAGCAGGACAGGCTGCATGCACACTAGTCCCTTCTGAATTTCCCATTTGTTTCATTAGATTCAGTGTGACCACTCTTACAAACAACCCATCTCTTCTGTCCTAAGGACATTGTAGATGCTGTGAACAGACACTTGGGTTTTGCTGGGGTTTTGTAGCAGCAGCTGAGACTCTTAGCAGTTCTGAGTTTGAGTGTTTTGCTTGAAAAGGCATGGAAAGTGCATCTCTGGAACTACAGTCCAATTATATCAGCAACCAGACTGTATGTTATTTGCAAATTTAGCTTACTTCCCTTTTAGAGGAAAAAAAGGCTATCCATTATGGGAGCAATCATGCATTGATTCTGTCTGCCTTCTGAGGTATAGAGCTGGTGAAAACTTTTTTTTAGTGGTTTTGAATTTTTCAGAAAACAACATAAAAATGCCCAAGACATCAAAAAAATAGTTTTAGTGGGTTTTTGTTGGTGGTGGTGTTATTCAAAAGAGAATGTTTTGATTCAGTGAGGACTATTTGACTTAAAATTTTTAGCATTCAGAATTTGTATTGGTGTAACTGTTAGATATTTTATCCATTGTGTAGCCCAGAATGCTAATTCTTTCCAAGGAGGGAGTGGCTGGGACAACCAAAAACTCACTCATTAGATCTGAAATAGCCAAGTCTAAATTTTCCTCAGAAACACTGGTGAGAGCACAGTATGACAGTCATGTTTTCCAGGAGTAATGCCAACTTAAGCATCCCTTTCCCTGCCTGCAGCTACTCATGAACCAGATGGGAAAACTTTTTTTAAGATGAACTAGTTTCTAGGATAAGGTTGTCATTCTCTCTACATGAGCACAAGGGAGGGGGCAGAAATGAGCTGCTGAGCACAGAAGGAAGGTTAGTGGGTGCTGTTAAGACAGCTTTTTTTTCTTCATGAAGGAAATTCACATTGAGATTGGGTTTAAAGCTCTTGCTGGTTTTAAATGAGCAGGAGCTTCATGTTCAAAAATTGTAGAAGTGATTTATGGGTGAAAACACACAAAACACTGGAAGTGCTTTTGCTTTGCTATTAACCTATAAATTATTTTGTTTCTGTATGACTGCAACCCACTTCCCAGGGAAAACAAAGTGAGGTTCACACAGCCTTGAGGAGCAAATATGTAGCAAACCAAACATGTGTCAAATTGTCAGCAGTTCAGGTGAAAGGCACAAAATAGAGAGCCAATAGAGAGGGACTGCCATAAAAAGAAGACTGAGGTCTTACATCTTCAACTGCTGTATGTCAACATGGTTCAATTAATTTCAGGGGAGCAATTCCAAGTTATACTGATTGAATACCTGTCCTGACAAATATACAGCTGAATTCTTTTCCATTATATATGCCTGGCAATACTTATGAGTGAATTCACTTGCATAAAACAATTGAATTTTTTAGTGATTTTCCTAAATATCTAGGTCAAATGACATCTTAGAATAATCTAGAAAACTACTTGAAGGTGTTTTTAAGTATTTAAAGATCAAGAGTTGTTTAATCACCATTCACTGTAAGTACAAACTGAACAAAGACCTAAATTTAACAACTTGGTGCTTTTAAAAAGTATATTTAAGATGATGCAGAAGGGAGAGATGTAAATAATAAATACACCTAGGTAATTTTCATATAGAGGGTTAATTTGTCTATGTATCTCAGAGCAAATTTTGTAGAGTCAGCATGTTCTGTCTTTGTCAACATCTATACCACTGGGGAGGGAAGGCTTACCACATTTTCTTAATTATACCAAAGACTTTTGTGATGATTTAAAGCATCACTCTGTAGATGAGTCAGAGGAACAATTAACAATTGTGATGGATATTCTTTACATTTATGCAGTTCTGTGCTAAACTCCTTCTGGATCTCAGAACCAGGATGTTGCTGTTAGGCTGACATCTTAATCAGCAGCCAGCATCTGCTGCTTTAAGGAAATGTCCCAAAACCACAGCAGAGCACAGATCCATCATCTGAAGGAATTAATATAATGTTCTAGGAGTCAAGCTCATCTTTCACCTACAAAGTTAACTTCATAGACAGTCTGCACTGTGATCTGGTAGTCACAAGTTCACATAATCAGTGCTCTCTGTGGGACATCTGTTGCACTCTGAGGAGGCCACACAGAGCAATGGGCACAACTTGGGAATAAAATGGAAAAGAATAGCAAAAGAATTAGTCTGTATGTGCTTCTGTTTAAGCATCTCCTGCTCTGAGCATGGAATAAAAATTTATAGTTTTATTCTGTATTTCCAGTAGACTGTGCCTGACTAGGATCATCATCTTCCTCTCCAGTACTTTGGGGACGCCACATTACAGAGCCCAAACTTTAAGGCTCAAGTTCATGTTGGCACCAGCTGCCTGGAGAAAAGTTTACAGTCTTCCAGTTCACAGTATTTTCCTTACAATCCTGATTTTATACTTGTTGTGCTTAATCTTCTCTATGTAGCTAAGTTTCCTGTTAACCATGTGATTCGAGATTAATACCAGATACCCTCCAGGAAATGTTGCCAGAAGTTTCAGGCAGAGACCGAAGAGAGCGGATGTTTCCATGTAGCAGCAGCTACATTTGTCATTATCACAGTGCCCTGTACTTGGGAAGTGGTGTGTTGCACAGATTGCTGATGGATAAATTGCTTTGAGACAATCCATATGAATACTGATTCAGTGATTCAACAGTTATAAGCCAATAGTGACTGGGATGACACCAAAGAACTAATTTGGTTTATAATCATTAGCCAGAAGTTTTAAGTTGCTATAATAATTAGGCTTTAAAGACTGAGAATTTTATAGGCAGCTTTCAGCCTTAGTTTTTCCAATGTTCCTTTTCCTTGGTTGGCACTCTTGTGGATAAGAAGTTCTTAAGTCAGAAGTGATATCACTCTTCAGCACCACTGAATTTATTGACACTACTAGAGTTTGTAGTTTGTAGTGCGTCCTACCTCAGCAGTGGAAAATTTAGTATCTCCTACCATTCTTTTCTTCTTTAAGTGTTTGTAATTTAGCACAATGTTACTAGGAACATCCCACCCTCCTAGATACTCAGTTAGGTGACTCCTGACTTGGATTGTTATTTTGCAGTTATGTTGCCACAGAAAAATGTCATTAGTAGAAAATTATATGATAAAAGATGAACCTCAACAACCTGACAATTCCATTTATTTGTGTGTTCAGGCCATTCTCCCCTTTCATGCAATTACTGATGTAATCCCATGAGTGTGCATGACACATTGAAGATAGAGAACATGAAGATCTGCCCATAAACTAGCCAAGGAGAAACTCATAGTTGCTTAACTAAAAATAACAGGGAGTTAAATTGTGATCTGTATGATTGCAACTGGTGAAGAAAATCCCACTGGCGTTAGTGGGGTATATGGTTGGACATTTCAGCCTTACAAGAGCTGCTCCCTATGATGCTACAGGATGGGGAGAAGCTGAGGCAGATACAGTGCTGTGGGTGCAGATTTTGTAGATACATTGCTATCTCTGAGCCCATGACAGACTGCTAGTACAGACTGGAAGAGATCCAGGTTTTTCTGATTCCTTGCCTTTAACCTAAGGATTAAAATGTCTTTTTAAATAATAGCAGCAAATCATTGTGGGTGGCTGTGAAAGGAGACAGATGACAGTAAATGCTGGGTAGGCAATTTTGCTCCTGGGAGAACACTGTTCTCTGGAGGAGTTTATCAGAAAACCTATTTTTATATAATTTTTGTCAGCTATGTGGTTTTTTGTTTGTGCTAAGTTATCAGACAATCATCCCACATATCTAGATTTTCAGTTATGGTTCTTCTTTGCTCTTATTTTTGATGTTTTTAATATAATGCAGGTCCAGTAACACTACTGGAATCAATTACATTTTGCTAGAGAACTGGTAGCACTAACTTTTGCAAAAGATTCCTCATACCACAGACATTTTTTGTGCATATTCTTGCTTCATCCCTCTGCCCTACACAGTAATTTCTCTATGCATTGCTGCATTGTGGTGCGGTTCAGGCAGAGAGCTATAGCTTGGTGGACTGATGGCCCTTCAGGGAGAAGAGGGAGCCACATGCTCAAATCACCTCAACCTGAGGCCAAGAGAAAGAGTGTTTGTGGGGGTCCTAGCCCAGCCTGACTAGTTGGGTTGCCTCCTTCTGGCTGTTTCTGCCTACAGAAAGGCACTGCTGGAGCCAGACACTGGACAGGCAGAGGCAGGTTCTTGAGTCATGCCCTGTGTTGTAGTGATGATATTACCTTGTGAAGGCACCTGAGATGTCTGGAAAGGAGCAGATGTGCTTGAGGACTCTGTCTCCCTCTACCAGCTGCTGCTGTTCCATGATTCCACAGGGAACCTAGCTTAGCTGTCTCAATCACCATGCTGGGTCAGGATTTGCATTGCCTACATTAACTAGGCTAAATTAACCTAGCTTAGCTGTCTCAATCACCATGCTGGGTCAGGATTTGCATTGCCTACTTTAACTAGGCTAAATTAGGAAGATAGAGTGAAGCCTGTAATCTTTTGATGCTTCCATTTCCAACTATACAGTATCAGGACTTAAAAATTAACTGCTCAGTAAAGCATAAAGCCTTACAGATCTTTGAATGAACCACATAAGTATGAAAACTTGAAAGTTTGAGTTCAGCAGTTCTCCTTTACAAGTTCTAGAAATTCCAATGACATTTAAAAGTATAATAGTTGAAGGGGGTAGGGAAGAAGAAGGGGTCATCCAAAGTTTCTGAACTGAAATATTTAGGTTATGTTTTGGGTAAATAGTTGTGTTAATGTTTGCAGTCTGTCAATGTATTGAATTCTGTCTATTTATGAAGAGAAAGTTCATTAATTAGAAATAACTTGCACTGTATGACAGCACACAAAGTATTACAAGCATGATCAGACTGCCACTTTATAAATCACAGACAAATCAGTACAGGCATATGGGTGAAGTATTTGCAAAGTATATGTTTAGCATAAATCTGTGCGATTTTTATAAATGGTCATTTCAGTTTTTTACTGAAGCAAAAGTTGTAGTTAAGGTTAAACTTCAAAAGCTTTGTGTGATACACCAGGGCTCTCTGGTGCCTTGGTTGCATTTTTTTGGTGAATGGTGGCACTCACTAAAAGGCTGATGTGCCAGTGGAGTTAGGGGCTGTTTGTGCTGATTGTACAAGCTGGTCTAAGTACAAGGAACAAAGTGCTTCCAGCTACATGTGAATGCAATATCACAATTTCTGGTACATGAGCTTCTTACACTGCAAGACTTTCTGCCTTGCTCCCAGACATATCCATGAGGGATGTATGGTAAAACTGCCTAGAGCCACTTTTGAGGTACACAGAAGTTGCATGTTCCTCAGTTATACAGTTGTACACCTCAGCTCTTCCAGTTCTGGGACTCTTCAAGTAGACTGTCATTTGGGCTTAGTAACAGCTTCTGTGCCCAATTTTGCGATGTGTATAACAGTAAAAGAAGAGAAAAATATCTTTGTTCAAGCCCTTTGAATAGGGAAAAGGCTCCCTTTGACTTCCATGTAATTTGTATCTAACCTAACTAGACTTATTTCTTAACATGTAGGATCAAAAAATGAGGCTGTAAAAAAGAATATGCCTTCTACTGCATCTCCAGAAATAAATGCTTATCTTTGATCACATTGGCTTTTGATGCTAGTGGAAATTATTGGTGGCATTCTGGCATTGAAAAGCTGTGAAGTGGAGGGGATAGGTTGTTATGAAGATATAAAGGGAAGTCTAATGAATAATAATAATAGTGTCATAATAAGTCTTAATAGCAATTTGTCTAGACTTTTAATGACAGTCATAAAATTCTGATTTGGTAAAATAAAAGCACAAATTATAATTCTGAAATTCAGCCAATGGCACAATAGAACAATGAGGATTGAAGTTGTTTTATTGCTGCATTGCATAAAGGCTGTCACCTCTTCCAGCTATATCATCACAATGTATATTTGAAATGCAGATTGTTTTCCCTGTGTGCCATTTTAATAAAGAGGATGGGTGGGACATGACAAAAATCCTGCTCTGGGTCTCATGATCTCCTATAGAGGTTTGACCATTTTTTTTTCCTCCTTGAAAGGGCTGTGGATGCTGTGGCTCCAGGCGCCAGTAACTTACTCAGGCCACTGCACAAAAAATGGGAAATGGGATAATTCCATATCTCAGTGAATACCTCAAACAAACTTGAAGATTTTATCACAAAATGGCTCAGTTCCTGAGTTCTGGGCTTGTCTGTGATAAAAGTGGGAAATTAGGTCACCATTGTTAAAAAACTTGAGAAATTGCATACTTCATGGACTGGAGAATTGTAGAAGTATTTAGCTTAATTCATGTATGTCTCTAAAATCAGTCAGAAGTAGTTGTACCTAGGTCACAGAAACCTAGATGTTTTGTAGTTTCATCTAGAAAAACTTAGGAAACTCAGAATCCAACTTCTGTTCTCGAAGTTCAAGACACAATAAGGAAGTTGGTGTTCTAGATCATTTTTCTTTGTTCCTCAGTATCTTCTTCTTGTAGAATCTTCTTAATTGAGGTCCAAAATAGAATCCTAGCTGACTTGTCAGATTCTTTTTTATACAGAGCTATAAATGTATGAAAAAGGCTTTACTGTTCTAAAGACTGCTGGTTTCTGCCTATGGTGCTCCTGAGTAAGATGGTAAAAGCTTCTTGCAAGGATAATCATAGTTTAATTGGTCTGATTTTGTGTTTGTTTAACAACTCGATAAAGAGCAGTAAAACGAGTCATTGAAAAGCATTTACTATGCAGATGAATCCAACACCTGAAGGACAAACTTCTGCCAAAGTCAGAAAGCCAGTCCACCACTGCTCTTGTTCCTTTTGGAATCAGGGTAGGTAGAAAACACAATCACTTATATAAAACACAATCACTCATATATAACAAAGAAGAGACTCAGATTTGATACATTTTTCTTTGCTGAGAAAATCAGTTTCACAGTATAGATCCATTGCTATTTCTGTAGCTGTAAAATCCCTCTATCCTACAGAGAACTGTTATTCTCCTTACCTGGCCCTCTACAGTCTGTGTTTCAAAGCTGAAATCCAGGGCATTCATTATTGACAGTTCAATTGGTGTATTCTTTTCGGTTCACCTCATACACTGCTCTCAAATTCATCTGAAAATGTGAAATAGCCTGTTGAATTTTCCCCTTGATGATACCACAATAGATGTGAAAGAAGAGCATTCAACATAAGGCTTCCTAAGTGTTAACAGATCTTGAAAATTGGCAACAACTGTTGTGCCGAGTATCATAATCTGCAAGAGGAGGGCCAGCAATTCCACAGTGATGAGAAGAGTGCTTGGTGTTTGAGCTGTGGTCACATTTGCCTTTCAAGTCGTTTGGGCCTCCATGCCACACTTTTCAGGAGAAGAAAGCTAATGCAGCTGCCTTTGTTAATCAGTCAGTATGACCCAGGCCCTGGGGGAGGCAGGCAAAGGCAGATACGTACATAGACACACAATCCTTTCTGATTAACAGTGAAAGCTGGTAAAGTTACTCTCTAAGCCTGTCTGGCCCATCAGCTGCAGAAATGTAATTTAGATGATTATCTACATGCCCATTAAACCTTGTGACCCATCACTAGTCTGTTTGAAGTTTGCCTGCTTAAACTCGCTAATAGGAAGAATAGAAGGATTAACTCAGAGGTCATGAAATAAGAGAGCAGCAAAGAAGATGACAAAAGAGCAGAGAAAAACTTCCTACTGCATGTATTTGGTAAGGAGAAAGAACTACAGTACCATGATCATCTCAGCAGATACTGTTACTTTATGGAGCAAGCAAGCCATCTGGAATTCAGGCCATTTAATCCTTTGTGTGTGTGCTTTCAATCTATTTTGTTTAGCTGCACAAATAAAATGAACTACCTGTGTGATGAATGTTGTCACATTAGGTGTTTACTAAACATAATACAAGATAATAGAGCGTGGAGTCCTCGTGGACAGTAAGAGTTTCTGATTTTGTTCAGGGCTAGAGTGTGTAGATATAAGCAATGGAAAAATTTAAATCAATCACATCAGAATAGCTGCAGTCAGGTCAGCATCAAGTCCAGTCTTGTTTCCTTTAGGATAAGAAGCTCCAGCCATTACAGGTGCTTGTTAACTTAAGGATTATGAATGAAAATCATAACCAGTGGTCTATTTTTTATTTGGTCAAATTGAAATAAATATAAAAATTTATAATAATCTCCCAAAATTATATGCAGAATGTTGCAATGAAATTGGTGACCAGTTAAAACTAAATTCATAGGGAAAAGATGAGATGCCTTGCAGAAAACAAAGTGGAATACATGAGTACCTCTGTAAGGGTGACCTAGGGTCTGACTAGTTAATGGAAGAAAATGAGCTTGAGGTTTAAATGGAGTCTTGAAGGTCATTTACCTACTTTTACATATACTGCCACTCTTGAAATTAGTCCTTTGCCCTTTTGCTAAAGACAGGCTATTTGCTGAGAAACATTGGTTGGGGGCATATTTTGCTGTATTTCAAAGAAGAAAAAACCATTCCTCTCATGCTATGTTTGATCTCTAGGTTTTGCAGTATTAGACCTCTTCACAAAGAATTATTGTGGTCTATTTTGCAATACTTTTGGTATATTTATTTATTTAGATTTTTTTTCATATCGTTATGATTAAACATAGTTCTGTTTCTCATTTAATTGTATTGAATCAAGCATATTTTCCAGTTGTCTCAGACTGTTAATTTACATGTACAGCTCTGTATGAAACACAGCAATATGCTACTGGCAGTATTCAGTGCTGTAGCAATTCATTTTAGAACCTGAGATTTTTCCCCCAGTGTTTTTAGTATTTTTGTGACTTATAATGCAAACTCAAATACCTGATGCCCTGAAGCTAATGCCTGGACTTCATAGTAAAATGCATAAATTTTAAAATTATACTTTAAGCATCACCTGAAGATGCCTCGCACATTAATCTGGTTACAAGATTTCCAAATTAGTGTCAACCACAGTTGGATCTTCAGTGTAAAACTGTTAGTCTTTATGTGTTTGCCACAGTGGCAGTCGTTCTCATCTTGAAAAATATGAAGGTTTTAGGAGGGAAACAAACTTCTGTTGCTGATCATAAATCTTCCATTGAGTGGCATGTACTCAGCTGTTTGCAACCAGACTGCTTCAGAGGACAGAAGTTATTCGTAAGTCTCATTCCATTGGTGTTGTCTGAAAAATAAAGTAGATGCCAATATCTGCCGGGAAGCCTTGTAGAAAACAGATCAAAGGCTTCTGGAGTTTATTTAAGAAGGAGCAGTTGTGAGAGGCTTAATGTCTGAGCGTGGCATGAAAAGTGAAACAGCCATATGCAGAAGTCCTCTGGACTTCAGTAAAAGAATTTGAGTAATATGTGGTACAGGTGGACTGTTGTCTCAGCCTGTCATTCTTTTATTCCTTTGTCTCTAAGGAAGGCATTGCCTCCTCTGTTTAACCCCATTCAAATTTTTTTTTCTGAAAGTCATTGCAGAATAAAGCCACCTTCCCTTAAGCAGTGTTATCCCTGCAAAAGAGATGTTGTCTTCTCTAGGGCATTTATTTCATTTAAAGGTCTGTGATTTTGTGTAATTCACTTCACCTGTGGCCAGTGTTCTGGCCAGCATTTTTACTTTGGTTGCATGAAGCTGTGTCAGACAAGATTTGGGCAAGATATTAGGAAAAGTTTCCCATCCAGAGGGAAATTTTGGTCACTGGAACAGGCTCTCCAAGGAAGTGGTCACAGCACCAGCCTGGCAGAATTCAATAACTGTTTGGACAATGCTGTCAGACACAGGGTGTGACTCTTGGGGCTGCCCTGGGCAGGGCCAGTAGCTGAATGCAATGATCCTTATGTGCCTCTTCCAGCTCTGGATATTCTATGATTGGAGAGTTTCTGAATGAAACTTGTATCTCTGTTTTAGGTGTGAGAAACTGTCTATTTTTCCATTAG